>NW_020653731.1:5595023-5617004 GCF_003589595.1 Hyposmocoma kahamanoa
AAAAAGATCTGTCGCCAACAAAGTACTTTAACATTATACTACGATAACACGATTCGGAACATCAAAAAGGAAAGAGATGGTATTATACAGTTCATATAGCGTTTTTTCTTTCCTATTTTTAGTAAAGAATAGACAATATTGGGAAATTATTCGTTCTTTCAGTCATTTTAACAATAATACATTTCTTGGTAGACAAGTTTGTACGTACATGGTACGAATATGAGTAATATTATAACAAGCTTACTTTAAGCTTACATTGATATAAGATTGTTTTTGGAAAGGTTATGGTAAGCCCCCAGGTTTGTTACACTATTACAAAGAAATTATGAACTTTATATTTTTATTATATTGTATTTTATTATACAAATTAAGAATTGTGCGAAATTGAGTTTCAAATTTACCATGCGCTTTTTGGCGTAGGAAATCATCGTAATGAAACCTGTACATCATGTGAAGTGTGAAGTGACGTGGCGTCATCCTCACATGAGAGGAGATCCGTGCTAAAGAAGACGTATAAACGGGTTGATGATGGTAAGAATAGCCGCCGTATACATAACCAAATTGAATACAATTTTCATTTAAATAGAGTCGTTGTTTTTTTTGCCAAATTTGACAACCCTAAAGCTGCCCTAAAGCCACAAACTTGTATCGCTACAGTATGGTCATAAAATTAGTTCCGAACTAATAAAATAAATTACCCAACTTCAAAAATAATTTCAACCCCCGAAATCGCTTATGGTTAGCTAACTTTAGGCCGTTACAATTTTTGAAGGGCTGCCCTATAAAAAAATTACGTAATGGTAAAATTAAATTATCGCTCTAAACCAAAATGCGCCACGTTTCATAAGCTCTTTTATTTTTAGTTAACCCAACGTTTAAAAAGCTATTACCTACCTACCGAGACGAGTTTAATTTCAATTAATACTTTTTCCGGCTTTATGTCGACTTTGGAGTCTTAATTTCTATTAATTATAAATAAATACAGAGTGAAATACAAAGTGCTAAGATAGTACATTCGATTAAAACAAGAAATGGTGATTAAAACTTACTTTACCTTCGTTTCACATGAAATAGTTTTTTTTTTAATATAAATTTATACAATTTGCTTATTTGTCGGTTTTGTACAGAAAATAATTCGGGGAGTGTACCCATGTGCTCTATCAGCTCATTCCGCTCGCCCCCTTTAGGACAACCAGATACCTACTTGATCGATGTTCCCTTCCTGCGTGCTAAGCGCTTTTGTTTGCAGCAATGGTACTCCCTGTCTACGACTGTGTGTCCAAGGACATACAAAGTGTGTATCTTTAAAACGCAACTGAATAGGCATTTACTGGGTGAGTTTGCTCTGTCGGAAACCCTATAAATTTAGTAGCAATAAAGTTCCATGGGAAAGATTTCGTCCAGGGAAGTGCCTAAACTATTTCTGCCGCCAATCTAATGCTAATGAAGTTTTAAAAGGCAAGGTGCTGGGTGGAATTACAGGCATACAGGACTTGATAACTTATGTCACAGGGCGACGGTACCCCCATATCTTTGCGGGTTAATGCTTTGAGTGGTACTGCGACTGATTATGGACAGGTGTGTCGCTTACCACCAGGCGCACGATTTGTTCGTCCCGTCAATTGGTATTATAAAAATTTAAAAAATCTTTGTTCCAGGGCTAAGTAGTGATCAAGAGCGAGTCCATTTGCTTAAAAAAATATTGGATTGATTTATGTTCGTCCTTCCAATAATGTTCAATAATGTGACTAGCTGGAGGCTATATTTTAATTGTCGAAGTGCAGAGATCCACTCAAATTATACAATACACGAAAGGAATTACTCGGCCGTTCCTCAATTGAAATGCATGATATTTGAGACTAAAAAAACACTGGCTTTGCCATTATTCTTTCCTTGAGTTTTAGATAGAAGTAATTATTGATTACATACTAAGATTTATTTTCAATTTTTTTTTTGTTCATCGCACACAACAGGCAACTTATAACTGCGTTCGTGGCCGAAAAGTTACCATTATGCCTGTTGTACTAAACACTGGTTAACTCTTGCGTCGAGTATTGTTTGCACCTCTGGGATAGCTCCGCCAAGTACCTTCTCGATGACTTGTACAGTTTGCAGCGTCGCACCTCACGAGTCATTGGCGATGAAAAGGTCTCATCACAGCTTGAACCTCTACAACTGCGTAGAGACGTTGCTTGACTTAGCCTCTTTTATCGGATATACTATGGCGAGAGCTCTGATGATATCATATTCCATCACGAACTAAAAGGGTTAGTGGTACTTTCCTCTGTCGCACAGTTGACAAATGGAACTCCCTTCCTGAGAATGTACGTGTTCCCTCCATCTTACGATGTGGGGTCCTTCAAACGAGGCGTGAAGAGGCATCTTGTAGGCATGCAGGGTGGAGGTGGCTAGGGCAGTGATTGTATGAACACTGCACTACATTACTTCACGTTTAGATTCCATTTTCCATTTTACATCAGGTGGTATTGAGTCATCTGCCTGTCATGTATTAAAAAAAAACCATGCTGAACTGCCACGCACAGGCTGGGAAAAATATTTGTGTGTAGATAGCAACCGCGATACTGTCGTCACGAGTTCAAAAACTTAAGAGGACTGTTATGGACAGGCGTGTAGACAGACTTGTTCGCCCTGTCACTTGATATTATAAAAAAAAGGGGAAAAGACTAGTGTGCGTGGGTGATATTTAAAATAATCAACAAAACTCTTTCCTTTCCATACTATAAAACACCGCTTAAAATCGCATTCGTAATTTTAAAATGTATACATATATAAGCGTGTATACAAAAGCAAAACTGTGACATTATAAATAACGAGCCCTGTACCCTACCTATAGTGGGGTCAGGCTCGGCCTGCAGCGCGTGGTCGGATTCAGTTTACGCGGTGTGCTCATGCTCTTCAGTGGCACAGCAGTTAGTACTATGGGCGCTTGATGAGGAGGTCGATACAAAATGAGATACAACAACGCTATAATAAGTATTTATTTTCCACTACATCGGGAAGTATGCCTTACATTTTTACAATTGTGAGATCTTGTACTCGTAATCTATTACGCCCCCGCATAATACCTTTATACAATGGCGTGCGGACGCTTCGGGCTTCGCCCTCCGCGGACCTCGGCCTACGGCTTCGGCATGATGACTTTGTTTTAAAAATTGAAATAGCTCGTTAATGGCGGCCATATTTAAAAATTGCAAAAATATATTTTGATCACTAATTATTATCAAACAATCTTAGAAATCTTTTCGTGCCAGTTTTTAGCCCGAGCAAAGCAATTTTTTTAAACATTTACATAAAAAATTACGGCTATATCGAAAAACGGTGAAAACAAAATTTTTACCCCAAATTATGTTTAAAGCCATGCCATTTTTAGTCGGATTAGAAGAAATTTTTATCTACCACCAAAAACGTTTGTATGGCAGCCAGTTTGAAAAATGGCGAAAAATAAATTTGACCGCTAATTAAACACTCATAGAGACCCCGATATGTCCATTTTCAATCGAATTAGAGAAAATTTTTATCGGCCGCTAAAAAAGTTTGTATTGCAGCAACACTGAAAAAAAGGCGAAAAATAAATTTTTACCGCAAATTCTTATCAAACAACTATAGAAACCCCACACACTTGTTTTCAATTGAATTAGAGCTAATTTTTATAAACGCTTGTATGGCGATCATATCAAAAAATGGCGTAAGATCAATTTTGATCACAAATTATTATCAAGCACTCCTAGAGGCCCACACATGTCAATTTTACAAAGGGATCAGAGCAATTTTTTTCTGTCGCCAACGTACTTTTCTATGGCGACCACATTGGAAAAAGGCGAAATACAAATTTTGACCACAAATTATTATCTAAGTCGAAGTCGGCACTTCTAGAACCCTCCACATGCCAATTTTCAGCCGAATTAGAACAAGTCTCTTTCAGCGGCTATTTTTCACGAAAAAAAACGCTTATATGACAGCCATACTAACAAATGGCGAAAAAAATTTGTACCTATCTCTAATAGTTTCCGTTATAGAGGAGCTTGAAATTTGTATGGCAGCCATCTTGTTTATTTGAATTTCGAATTTTTTTTATTATGCATTCTATTTCTATCAGTGAGTAAGAACATGTAGCTTTAAATATATAATAAACTCAATGTTGCATGTGCAAGGTGCCTTCACGAGGAAAATCTTGGCCTCTCCAAACACAATTGTAAAGGTGTGACCAATCTCGAATTTCCAATTTCGATCTGTGACCTTGAAACAATTGATGTTGTGACATCAAGTCTATGGTAATAATGTACGTTAGTAAAATTTCTCTCAAAAACGTACAAAATTGTGAGAAACGGAAAACAAAAAAGCTAGAATATTACGCTATGGTAGGGAATCTGCCTTACACAACATTAAAAATGATTTCTTTAGACCACTTCTCGCAATCAATTCATTAAAGGATCTCTTATGAACACCTGCACTCTACATGTCTTGGAATAAAGCAATTGATCTTCCAAATTTGTTCAAATTTATTGATCGCACCTGCAGGGCTAAAAAGGCCGCATTGGCAGAATCATAATACGATTCATATTTCAAATCGCAAAAAGGTCACTTAACTAACATTCATATTGAATTGCTATCAATTCATATAACGCAATTCATCTATTTAACATTGTTCTATGGAAATACGTAAAATGGTCCAAAAAATATGGATTAGTTACTCGAGAGCAACATTTTACATTCATTTTGTTATATTACAAAATTAATTAAAAATTTCTTAAATCAGCAATTAAAAGGACTATATGAAGACTTTTTAGAGCGCGCGTGAGTTACGGAACGGCTATTACACCGTCACAGGAGTGCTACTCTTCGAATAATTGAATTTCGTTCGAATTCCGGTATGCTCAAATGAATAGGTTTTGTTTACACAATAATGATTGTATTACATTTTTAGTAGCAGTAGAGCTCGTTGTGAAAGAGTTCGTCCAGGGTAGCACTGCCACCTTACCTATTTCTGCCGCCAAGCATAATGTCAGATTTACTGTGTTCCGGTTTTGAAGGGTAAGGGTGCTGCTCACATGGGACTTGTCAACTTATGTATCAGGGTGACGGGCGCAATTTTGGAATTTAAAGCTCTGAGTGGCACTGTAACTGAATGAACGAAGTTGTACGAATTAAAGAACTATGTTTGCTTGCCTGCAAAGGCGCATTTAAACTTAAAACTGCACACTGCAGTGCGCATGCAGCACATTCGCCAGATCTGTACGCATCCTTAAAATCTGCTTAATACTAGTTACAATAGGGCTAGGACAAAACCAATTGTTCTATTTATAATAAAGTATAAAATACTTGTTTGTACTTCAGAGGTACATCAAACGATGCGACTTCGCTGTCGTTTGTTAGTGATTCATCCTTAGAGGATGGAAAAAAATAAAGGGATACATCAAACGAAAAATTCTCGTTTTCACGTCAAACGTTATGTCTGTCACTTGAGTGAAGTTGGGTAATGAACACAATGTAGAGAAATTTCCTTGAATGAAATAGTACATTGTGTCTTAAGGGCGGTAAATAAGAAACAAGAGTTAAGGTTTGTAAATTTTTACCGTCCGTGCTACAGACAAAGTTTTTTATCACATTTGCGATGAAATAAATTTTTATTTATTTCCTCTTTCGTTTTATTTTTTAACTGCCTCCGTGGCCGTACGGTTACCATGCCGGATTGCCACGCTGCGGTCCCAAGTGAGCCGGGAGAAATATTTGTATGGCCTACATTTATTTCTCTCGTGAGTTTGGGTGCAATTTATGGTTGCCTATGTGTGTGTCCATGGCACCCGCGACACAGGGTATCCCTGGTGTAGCCTCACACCAGGGAAAACCTGTGTCGTGTGTTGAGTGTGTGCGTTATTATTATTATTAAATAGAAAGATAAAGGCACTTGTATGAATAAATATCCCATCATAACATAGCAATTACGGATTTTGCAAATAGCGTTATTTTTTGTGTAAAAAGAAGGCCAGCTGTTCTTCCATTGATAATACAACTCGAAATAAAATGTTGTAAAAGGCAAAAATGCGTACAGCCATTATTACACATAAAATAAATCATTTCAAATTACTAAAAACAATGCAGAATTTGAATTTGTAACATTAATTTAATAAAATATAGTTCAATTGCAAATATTTAGTTTTTTTTGTATTACTTCAAGCTTATGCTTGTTGTACACTCAGATTGTTCGAGCATAAAAACTTTTTGTTTAATTTGTCGTATTAAAGAAGTACAGTGCAATAATAATTAAATTCAAAAAACCTTACCGGCTTAGGGCAGTAATGTAATGAAAATAGCGGTGCGCGTAATTTAGGACATTAATGCCGACTTTGCCACGTTGTGATGAAAATGTAATTTTATATCGTCGAGTATATAAACAGAAATAGAAACGAAATAAGGGACATACATTACTGATAAGTCATCAGTGATACATCACTTATAAATATCAACTCGCGTTTGCACTGAAATACAGACAGCGCCAGCAACTGACCTGTCTCTCGTCTCCGTATATTCCAAAAATATTGTGTCTTCTCAAGTTATACTGGTCGATTTGAAGTGAAACAATTGACGACACTCGTCAATTGTTTGGAATTCGCGCTGGCCAATCGGAGCGCAGTTGTCACAGTAATGATATAGCAGAATTTTCAAACAAATGACATTTCGTCTCGATTTCTGCTTATATATTCGATGTTTTATATTTTGACACAATCGTCATCCACCATCTGACTTCACCTATTGTTGATATAGGCATATGGCATCCATCACGATCTTGCGCTAATAGCCCATCTACGGCCCGCAACATGTCGATATCGTCTAGCCATCTCGTTGCTTCAATGTTTCACGTTTCTATATCCACTTCTTGGTCATCATTCGATTGTCATCAACAAGTCACGTAATATGTCGTCCAGACTAAAACCAAATAACGCCATATGTCGACATCCGTAGTCGAGTGAGTGGCTTGCTCACCGGTTTTTATAGTGTCGCCATCGCTGAGGTCCCGGGTTCAATCCCCGGTCAGGTTAATGTAGAAACTAACTTTTCTACATTATCTCAGGTCTGGTGTTTGTAGCACCGTCGTTGTATCCGATTTCTATAACTAAACTGTCACTGTTATGGACAGGTGTGTCGCTTAACATCAGGCGCATGACTTGTTCGCCCTGTCACTTGGTATCATAATATTCTTAATACAGAGTACTAAAAAGCCGACCACAAAAAATCGTGGAATTACATCTATTTGCTATTGAAATCGGTTACCGGAAAGTAAGCGAAAGCGGATTCATACCCAGTTTGCCACGCTTAGAGGTGGAATATTTTCTTCAAATTTAAATGGGAACATTACTGATGTACCCCCTTTCCGAAACAAAAAGAATCATCAAGATCGGTTTACAAATGCCGGAGTTATCGGCAACCTTCTATTTTTAAGTCGGCTAAAAAAAGGAGGAGTAATTTGTCCTGGAAAATTTGCTTTTGTCACAGTTTACCAGAAGATGTATTGACGTCGTGTTTACTGTAGGCAATGCTGTTTATAGCTATTTCTGTAGTATAATACGCAAAGGTTGATTCTAAGTTAATTTCCGGCAAGGAAACACAAATAATATTAGCTACTCCATTTTAGAAATCGATAGTAACTCGCCCGTTGCAAACTTAAATAATGTACCCAATAGACTAGAACATTGATATCATTATCCTTACTTCGCTATATCCGGCTAAAACAAATAGCAATACATCAATATCAGGTGTTCTGAAACAGCTCTGTAGACAATGTTTTGACTCCATTACCCCTCCCTGCTCTTCCGCCGCCTCACTGCCCTTTAATCCGCAATAAAGTATATTATTACACCTACAGGCGCTAGATTGAGGTCGCAAACAAAATGATAAATAAATTTTTAATAAATATAAAGAAATACATGATTAAAAACTTCAATCGTTAAAATTTATATTTGAAAGAAAAAAGAATATAAAATCAAACTTTACATTAAGTCTCAAAAGAAAACCCCACTAACTAAGAAATAAAATACAACGGTTATGAAAAAATATATATTTACGGCTTTAATTCTTAATTTTAGTGACGACTGCAATGCATTTCTTTTAAACAACAGTGAAAAAATTAATGTAAGTAAAATAAGCAAAATATAAATTGTTCACTTGTAACATTTTTTTTTATACCAAGTAACGGGACGAACGAGTCGTGCGCCTGATGGTAAGCGACACACCTGTCCAACACAGTTGTTGTACAGCTTTAAGTCGCAAGGATCTGAGGGGCACTGCCACTGTGCCCGTCACTCTGAGACATAAGTTGGAAATTCCCATGTGCCTGTCATTTCACCAGCACGCTTACCCTTCAAAACCTTTGATTTATCGATCCTGTACCTCTACTATCTATATTTCCTTTTTTTCCATTAATATATCGTTTTTACTTAAATTGGAAATTTAAAAAACTATTGCGAGTGTTGAGACCAAACAAATCAAAATTGTTAGCTTTTAAATACCTGCTAACAATTTATGTTTATATATTGGTACAGAGTTTCTACATATCGATAATTTGATTACAACACGCGGACCCAGTACCAAGAGTAATACGACGCTAGTGCAAGCAACATTGACTTACAATTATATGGACGTCGGGTCCGCGCTAAAAAGTGTCCGAACTTATAGGGCGTTAAAATCGTATACAGAGCGTCATTCACGCTTTAGCCTTCGTTTGTTCGACTGACAGCGAAGCAAGCAAAATTAGACAGTACTGCGATGACATTACAATTTAAATTCAACGTTTTAGCTTTTTCATATTCCTTTACATGTCACTACGTTTAAATAGGTTAACTTGGGACATTTTTTTCGTGGATTTTGTTTTAGACCCGTCGTCCATTTATTTATAAGTCAATGGCAAGCAATTAATTAAGCGTCATTTTTTTTTACGGCGGCGATGGCTAGCACCCAATGTATATTGTTATTACCGGGTCGCAAGAAAATAGTTTTGTTTCGAAATTATAGTATGGTATTGTTCAAAATATTAGATAATACAGAGTTACATTACATTTAGTACTTATCGATAAAACGAAATCACTCCCGGAGTATTTTTTAAGCTTTGGCTTCTTACGCGACATGCTTTAGTGGCACAATTCGGCATATTTCTATTTTTTCCACCAAATAATCATGTATCACATTTGAACGACGACTGACGCGCTGTTGACACTCATATAAACGTCTGTTCATAAGCTATGTAACGCATACCCCACCCACTAACCAGTCTATTGCTAGTATTTATGTGGTCTGTGGTATATAACATCATTGTACGTTACTAAAAAATAAAAACTATTTATAATGGTCGTGAGTTGTGTTGTGTACGGCTGTTTATCATAATCTAAACAAGACAAAGAGAGGAGTTGATGAAATGAAGTAATAAACTTATGTCGGAGATTGATTCAGTTACTGTTTTCTTCATTTATTTAGTGTAGAGTAATATATGTACAACACAGATTTATTATATTAATATAATGAGACGTAATACAGTAGACAAGGTTTCTCGAATTTTCAATTTGTATCGCCGATAAATTTAATTACTAAGTAAGTAATGATAAAGTTGGACACGCAATTTCAAATACCTTGGTTACCTTATTCAAAAGTACCTGTCCAAAATATAACATTTTAGGTGCATTTAATTATTTTTTTTAAATAAACCTTCAAGATTATTCTAGTTAGTAAATTAATGAAAAATATGATATTATATTGATATAAATACCTAATAAACATGTGCAATTATAAGGATTCTATTAATAGAATTATTATTATATTAGTAGAATCGCTATCTTGCCTCTCTGAACACGTACGAGAAAGTGATGGGTAACCCTGCCACTTCACGCACACATATGCGCGTGTGCTGATAGCGCGTTGCTGTATGTACTCGTATTAGTAGTAGTAATAGTAGGTAAATAACTTTCGACCGTTTTATGGACTCGTCGCGATTCAGCTATTATATTTGTCCATAGGGAGCAAAGTATAGAATCTCGAGGAAAACTGAAATAAATACATTTATTATGTCATGCCATAAGAAACGTACCGATGTTTCGATTTTTTTCTAATTCAAATTCAACGTAAAGCCAAATTTTCATAATCCTGAGAACCGATTCATAATAAAACCGTTATGCTTTAGGGAGTTTTGGATGCTTATTACAAAGAAAAGCCTAAGTTAGCTTAGGTTTGTTTTGTAATATTCTAATAAAAAAAACCTAAAATAATACTTTCGGGATTATGGAAATTCATGCAAACGTTATTTCGGGCAAATGTATTTTCGGTCTTCTGATTCGTTCATTGACAAGCGCGCTGTCAGTCGAACAAACGAAGACTAAATGACGTTAAAATCGTATACAGAGCGTGAATGACGCTCTGTATACGATTTTAACGCCCTATAAGTTCGGACACTTTAGCGCGGACCCGACGTCCATATAATTGTAAGTCAATGATTACGGGATATAATGTATTATACATTACCGGATAAAATAAACACAACTTACGACAAAAAGTTGGTAAGAAGTTCGTGGTATATTACTATAGCAACTTTTGCAGAGTATACGGAAAAAGGTGTGAAAGACTGTGGAGCTACGCAAAGAGCTACGTTAGAAAAATGACATTGGATGGCTCAAACGCTATCCACGAGGGTTAAAGAAATTATGAAAATATTAAATCTTAATGGCACTCGACTACTTCAAAGTACAAAACAATGGGAACCGGAACCGGAGAGAAACCAAAAGGAAAAGGGAAAATTATCTAACTGACAGAGTCAAGACAAAAGGAATTAATTAAGGAATATAAAGAATATTTTGAATTAGTGACCTAGTTTTAAAAGTAGAGCTCCTTGTAAAAGAGTTCGTCCGGGGAAGTACTGCGACCATAACTCTATTTCTGTCGCCAAGCAGTAATGTGAGCATTACTGCGTTTCGGTTTTGAAGGGTAAGGGTGCTGGTGAAACTACAGGCACATAGGACTTGGCAAGTTATGTCTCGGGGTGACGGGCGCAGTGACAGTGCTCCTAAAATCTTTGCGATTTAAAGGTCTGAGGGACATTGCAACTGTTACAGATAGGCGTGTCGCTTACCACCAAGCACACGACTTGTTCATCCCGTCACTAGTTATCATAAATAAAGCTGTTCATACCTGAACCGCCTCCGTGGTTAAACGGTTATAATATACGGAAATATTTGTATTTCCTATATTTATTTCTCTCGTGAGATTGGGTGTAATTTGTGGTTGTCTATGTGCGTGTCCATGGCACCCGCGACACAGGGTTTCCCTAGTGCGGGGCTATGTTGAGTCTGTGCGTTATTAATAAAAAAGTTCATTGTAGGCGATGAATATTTGAACACAGAAATGTACCTATTTATTTAGATTTCTGTGGATTTGAATCATTTAAACTATTAATCTGCTACCAGACGGACTGCATGCGCGAAGTCAATGTACAGTGTGATTTTTTTACTGGGACAATCTGGGAAATCCGAAATCATAGGATTTACTAGGAAACTGTCCTAAGTATCACTAGGTTCTTCTTCATCTTTTTAGGCGTCCATAAAAATGAACAATATTGACATTTTTTTATGCCGATCAATGTTCAGTTTCTTATAAGGATCTATATGTGTTTAGTACCTATTGTTACACCAGATGTCGCGACGAGTACCAAATAGCGAAGAAATAGCTATGTAACTAATTTGTTTTATATTGACAAGCTGCAAAGCTACTCTAATTTCTAGTGATAACAAACAAATCAACTAGATGGCGCTTATTACATAGATTTTGTATGGATGGCACTATCCATAAAAAACATATGCAATAAGCTATTCTTTTATTTTGTTTAGAATTAGCGCCATCTACCCATATTAGAAAGCGTTAATTTATAAAGTAGTTTTAACACACAATGCCAACTATTGACACGCATATTTGTCAAAGTTTAGAAAATAAATTTAACTCATGATCAATTACAAGGAAAAAAACTAATTTCTTATGTTTCATATTAAAGAGATATTCTTTGATATCCAAGATATCATAACATAAAATACTTACAGACTATCGATCAGCGCCATCTGGATATAAGACGGCATTTTGACCTTTTTCAGAGTTACGCTCTGTAGTGTGGAGATTAGCAGTCTTCTTGAGTTATTTGTCCATGTTCCAAGCAGTTATCGCCATGCGCCTACCTCAGGAGTTTAATGTTAAATTAAATAATTAAATAACACACACACTCGACATAGCCCCGCACTAGGGAAACCCTGTGTCGCGGGTGCCATGGACACACACATAGATAACCACAAATTACACCCAAAATCACGAGGGAAATAAAATGTAGGTTTTACAAATAGTTCTCCCGGCCCGGGAACCGAAACTGGCACCTCTGCGTGGCAGCAATGTATTAAGTATTAATGTATATTTGTCCACTTTCAAAATTGTATAGTAGTTTTTCGTCAATCAGACAGCTTAGGGTATTTAATACTGAAAATGCAAGTTAACTCGATTTGAGTCGGTGGCATTTGTGCCCCAATATACTTTTTGGTTGTGACAACACCTTACACATTCAACATTTTTGTGTTAAAGAAATTTCAACTTTATGTTAAAAGCTTAATGATGAAGTTTTATACAAAAACGATCATTTTCATTTAATATATACTACTTTCATTAAAAAGTCATCAGGAAGTCATGCTAAAATTAATTTTACAACTCACAAGGTAGGTCGTTTAGAGATTCCGGTATCTTAGGGCATTGACTGTATAATACATTATACAAAAGATGTGTTGTTATTACCTGTGTTGATAAGGTGGTACTTTCGAGAATATTAAAGAAATATTATTTCTGCGCATCTATGAATGATTAAGAGGGAGCAGAGAAAAAATTCCTAATCTTCGATTTGATTTTAGAGGGGTATATCCACTTTAAAGTTAAAAATAAAATATTGTATGAGTAACTACACGGTATATTCAAGCATAGACATGAATCAGAAACATAAAACAATAAAGTTTCCTCGATAGATAAAAGTCACGAAATGACCTCTAATTTTCACATTTTTTTGATTTATCCTCGAAATGCTACAGGTTATTAAGACAAAAATTAGATAGTTAATTATTTTTAAATGCATGATCGACAACTGTCACTACGGATTTTTTTTTAATATCTTTAGTTTTAGAGTTATTCCGCTAAAACGAATTGGTACTTTTAATGCGCAAAATTCAACATCTCCTGTCGCATGTCACGCGAACTTCAGGCATATATTTGTTTCACAAATTCGGGCGGAGCCAACGTCAAAACTTTTTTGGCATGCTCCCTGAAATACTGGGTACACATTTAATGTGCGATGTGTGACTGTCTAGGTGATGACTGTGGTTCCCTCATAAATATCCTTGCAAGCATGGAAGGCGCTAGCTACGCTGCCAGAGCAGCTGCGATTAATTCATAATTTATTTATTTGTGAATACACAGGTTGCCTAGAAATTTACATGTAGCAAAGTAAATATAGTTTCACTGTGTCCAGCCAAATGTTCAGAATATAAACACATAGAATATATATTCAGTCTGTTGGAGTGAGTAAATACTCACATACACTCCAACATCGTACGTCTACACATGTACATTTAAAATATAGGAAGATGTCAAAATATTTATTTAACGCTACCTCCCACAGCCTCGTACTAGGGAAACCCGGTATCGCGGGTCCCATGGGCACACACATAGACAACAACAAATTACATGCAAACTCACGAGAGTAATAAACTTTATTTACATACAAATATTTCTCTCGGCCGGAGATCGAACCCGAGACCTCTGCGTGGCAGACCAGCATTGCAACCGTTCGGCCAGGGAGGCAATGAATTACACCTAAGATCTTTGAACCAAATTATGCTAGTGGAGTACTTTCACAGGGAAAAAATACGTAAATAAATATTGTAATTATTAAAGCGACATCTCTTGTCAGCCGCTGGTAGCTGCAAAGGCACCTGGCTGAATGAAGAAAAAACTTTCATAGTTTTCTTGTAAGTCTTTGTTTAAGCTTTATTTGTAAGTCAATGAGCTCAGTTTTTGTTTTTAAAATATAACTTTGATAAAATTCCACAACGACTAAGCCAGGCATAATGTTTGTTTTCATGCATATTAATTCTTTTGTTAACAAATGTCACAAAATCATTGCAATAACATTTTATTACAATACTGAAGAAAATAGAAAGCTTATTCATGTAGATAGAATCAGTAAGGATGTACCTGCATTTTTCGCGCTTTTTTAGCATCCACTGATGTGTAAAAAACTTGCATCAGCAAAAACCCTGCATTGTAATAAATATGTTTAAAAACTTTGATAATAAATTGGACCAAATAACTCTAAGAGGACTGTTAATCGCGTTATTCGGGTATTTAGCATCTATTGATACACCAGATGTTGCGACAAGTACCAAATAGCTATTTTTGTGACTAATTTGTTTTACATCGACAAGCTGCAATTTATCAAAGCTACTGTAATTTCTAATGATAACAAACAATTTAACTAGATGGCGCTTATTACACAGATTTTAATGTACAGAGCTGAATACTCCTTTATTTTATGTAGGATTAGCGCCATCTATCCATATTAGGAAGCGTTAATTTATAAATTAGTTTGTATCACACAATGCCATATAATGACATGAATATTTATCGAAGTTCAGGAAATACTTTTAGCTCATGATCAATATTTGAATAATATTGTAGGGAAAAACTGACTTCTTATATTTCATATCAATGGATACACGTGATATCCACATTTACGTAATATAAACTACTTCCAGGCTGTCGATCAGCGCGATCTGGATATATAGATCTTTTTGATCTGTAGTTATGGTGATTGTCAGTCCTCTTATTTGTCCATGCTTAAATTTAAATAAAAAAAATAAAATTGTTCATTAAGTTATTGTACAAATGAATAACTAAAGACTAATTATGGGAATTAATGTAAAATATAACACACATGTCTGAACCACGCCTGGACAAGGCGAATCCTGTATTTCAGGTAAAAACTACTAATTATACAGGTGGATATATATCCACCTGTCAATCATATGATTAATTATACACAAAAAATAATAATTAAACAATAAAATGCAAATCATGTACCCAAACGCTTCAATTGTACAACACTAATTTTGGGATAATTAATAAATTATGTTAAATTAACATATTTTGAAGGAATTCTTGGAGAATTTTCTTTGTTACAAAAATTATATATGGCTAATTTGGCGTTTAATTTATTGTACAAAACTAGCCCAAGAAACACAAAAAATCTGGAAATAAACACATGTTTTCATGATACAATTTTGGGGCAGACATCTTTTCGTCTTTTGTCAGTATTTTCAGTACGTATGTACGTATGTACGTAGTATGGGAGTGCAATGTGCTGTTTGAGAACTGTGGACTTAATAAATAATTGCCTTACAGTTAATACCTTACACGACATATATAGAAGGTCAGTGGTAAAGGAAAGGGCGGAAGGTAGAAACCTTTGTAACCGCTCGCTGGGCTCTCTCAATGATTAATAATGAAGTTTTAGCAATATCACCCCAAGATGTAAGTTATATAATAGTGATAGAATATTACAAAGAAAAATACAAAAGTTGGATTTCAATAAAATATATTGCTTAGCATTTTTCTTTTCACTCTCGAATGTACGATTGACCTGTACATTTGTATAAATACGAATTTCCATATTTTTACCGTGTTGATTTACAAGTTTTCGTATTCCTTGGGGATTCTCGAAACAGACAGCCCACGCATTCCACCTTCGCATTCTGCATTCTTTGTATTGTATTGCGCCTAAAGGAATGTGGAACGCGTGAATGCGTGACCACCTTTTGTGTGTGGAATTTTAAGCCCAGACCACACCGCGAACAAAGCAAAGCTAACTTAGCTTAGCTCATGTAGTTGCATGCAACCAACTATACTATCTAATCTAAGAAAATACGTAGTAAGTAGTGATGTCACTACTTACTACACTATGCCTACGTGCGGGCGGCAGAAGGGCGACATATTGTACATAGCTTAGCGGGACCGTTGGATTAGGTTACCTTAGTTCAGTGATCCTGGGAGGCGGTGGCCTCCTTTTGCGGAGAGGTTATGTCGCAAAAGGAGGCTGCAGCGCGAGTGCGCAAGGACGCGGCGGACGCGCACCCGCTTCGGCGCAGACGTACGGCAAAGGCAGAAGGCGAAGGCAGTTCGCTGCTTGCCTGATCCCCTAGTGAGGTCAGAGGGCTCTGGACAGGGACTCCGGAGCCTGCATTGTACGGCCTCACTCGTCGGGGGGGCGGGTCGGAGGACAACTGACCTGCCGCAATTGCCTGCTTAGTTCGCGGTGTGAACGTGAGCTAAATTAAGTCAGCTTAGCTTCGTTCGTGGTGTGGGCTGCTCCTTACATAGTTTCTATTCTTACTCTGATCAAGTACTAACCATGAAAATTGTATACATTTTCTAAAAAAATAACAATAACGAAGAAACTCAGTAATACTTCGTATAGACAAAAATACCTAATTTAAAAAAGAATCCAACCTTGAAATGCTGATTTGTTAGCAGAATAGATAATAAAACAAACAAACCAGGCGAGCGTAAGTCAGTCTTGCACAATTAATGTTCTTGCAAAATGTACTTTCTTAAACAAATAATTTCTTTTTGACCTTTCTTACTAAATAAATTACCGTTAAATTTGCACTTTATGAAACCCCTTTCTGAATTTTAGTGGGTTTTTTTGCTTGGGGACAACGAGGACAGTAAAGTATCCACTTTTGACGAGTAGCCTCATTTACAAAAAACGAACAATTACTTACACAATTACATACGCTCGCACACACACGCTTTATTTTCCTATGCATATGAAGTTCTTATTTTTTTTTTATTAATTTTAATTTCTTTATTGACTTCAGCCGTAACATTTACTCACAAGTAACCCCAACACTGGATACTGTAATTGAAGCTATTAGCGCTAAAGTCTATAATCCACATTCAGCTTTTTTTTTACAATATTCTTTAAATGATACTAAAGTATAATATAATAGTAGTATAGTGGATCGAAGGATTTTTTTCTGAGTGTTCGATCTTTGTATTAATAATTATAACAAACTAGTGGAGTAATTTCACAAAAAATAATTGAATATCAATACAATAAAAATTTGAAATACAATGAATAGCGACATCTCTCGCCAGGGCTGGTAGCTGTAAAGTTATCTAACTGGGTGATAAATCTTACATAGATTTTTCATAGATGGCGCTACGACTAAAAAGTCGTTGAAAAACTAATTACAAGCACATAGAAATGAAACTATTTTTCGACTTTAAATCCCGTATATTAGTTTCTTGACCCCTCTCTCCAGTCAACCTTGACCATGGGAACTATAAAGGGGCCTAAACGTTTGATTTGTTTGAATAGACAAATACACGTGATTCAGATTCGAAAAATAATTCATTTTCTAACACTGAAAGCTTCGACGTACGATTTTGTTCTATAGAAAATACTGTAGTCACAAGCGAACGCAACCTTCATATTTCTACTACTTTGTTTATTCCATGGTTTCGGTTTCACTGAAAATCGATCATGACAGACAAATAGAAACCGAACTCGCTTGAACAAATATTCCGTTTTTAAATTTTTGATACTGTACACTAAAAAATACTTCAGTGCTTCCATAAACGTCATAAACGTCACTTTGTAGAAGGCCACGTAACTTTTTTTTAGAAAATTTATAAAATCGATATAAAATTTAGATAAATTATCTATAATTGCTGAATTACCTTCTTTTAAATTGTACATCATTTTCGAGAATATTCAAATATCTTCCCAATTATGCCGTAAGTAAGATACTTATGTCGTTTTTGATTTTCTAAAAACAAACTCTCACAGATTATAGAACCTATGAACCTAAACTCATCATCAGCCTATCGCGGTCATTGCTGGACTATTTTTTGCCAGCCATCTTCCGCTAGTCATCACTCCGTCTGGCCAGAGGGCATCCTGCACTACGTTTCCCAAGCCGTGGTATCCACTCAAGAACTCGCTTCTCCCATCATTTATCCGTTTTTCGACAGATATGGCCAGCCTAGAGCCACTTCAGCTTGCTTATTCTACCAGCCATGCGGCATCTTTGTTTCTCTGTCAGATAATCTTATTTCGAAGCTATCCTGCAGACCGAGCATAGCTTGTTACATAGCTCGCTGAACGACTTTTACTAAAATACTTAATTAGCGGGAAACCGTAAAAACTTAAATTAACAATCCTTACTTTCAACTTTTTAGTTGCTGCTACCCCTTTCGTTATGCTCCGTGCCCAGCATTAGCTCCGTATGTGATCTCAGCGGGAATCAAATGTGGACCACGCGATGGCAAATGCATCAACGGGAAACAGGACTGCTTTGGACGTTCCTGCTGTGGTTGTGGATGCTGGTGTTAACTATATTACAAGACTTTTATTTTAAGAGTTTCATCACTGTATTTATAATCATTGTCTTTTATAGTATTTGCATATTTCTAATGTTAAAAATATTAATAATGTGTAGCTAACTTATACAGGTTGTCTACAAAGTCGATGCCAACTACAAATTCAAAGGGCCTATTCTGTACTTCAAAATTAGTTTTGCATTTTTTGTATGTTTAACTGACAATTGTATTGCATGGTAGTACAAAATGGAAACAAAGACATAGTTTGGATACTCTGAATGAGCGCTTTATGTTTTGTCGCCTACTTCAAAGACATCCTTTATTGTTAATTGCACATTCATTAATGTTGAATGATAATATCGTTGTGACGTAATACCGCTGTGACACTTTAGCACTATGATTGGAATACCTACCTATTCCTACTAACGGTAAATTTTACGCTTCTATTATTTGTGAGATCAATGTGATACCTTTATCCATCACTGCGGAACTTTTTATGTACGCCTAAGCTGATAAAAAAAACAAAAGTCGATCGATGGTGGCAAATTTTGTCAACGTTTTTTTTCCCGCACATGGACCCTAATACATTACCACTAAGGTAACTTTATAATTGCGATGTTATGTAATTGTGTTATGGTAACAGGTAATTTTGTCACGGTAATATCATTACGGCCAAAATCTGTCGCTCAATAGCTAGCAGCGTTGCGCTAAAATATTTCTTGTTCAATAAGTTATCACAATTTACTCTTTAATATTTGTTTATTTAATAAATTGACAAAAGTAGTTTGTTATTGGTAATTAAGAAAATCTATTTTTTCCTTGGCGTAGTTTCTATTCCTACCTATATATCTTTTTTCTCAATTCATTGGCTAAGTTTGAAAACCTCGTAACTCCGTTGTTGGACAAAATCACTTTGTTTCTCTTCAATGGTAATATTTTATAAGGCTTAAAGCTTAAAATATAATTTCCAGACTCTTTTTTGGTTATAAAATGAAGGTATAGTTATAGATTGTCATTAATAATTTCTGGAAATAGTGTTTTTAGTGCCTACACAAAAAAGTTCACATTAATGCAGATACGAGGCTTACGAATTTAGCCACCAAAACAATAAATAGTCTTTGATTAAAGGGGATTAGAAAGAGCAAAAATTAGGGCACTGAATTTATATACATGTTCTGCAACGTGCATCGAAAGTAAGTCTTTAAAATGATAAAAAAATCCATTAATCAATTGGCAATGTAGGATCGTTAGTAGTGGTTCTGCGAAATAATAATCATACAAAATACTATTCACAGTATACATATTTGTTCACAGAAACAACACAGAGATTATACAAGCACAGAGAGAAGATATAAAAGTTTTTAACTCTTAACTGCATTCGCTATTTAGAATAACGTTAAAAACTTTGTGGGGTAGTTTTCGACCCCAAAAATAAATACGTCTAAAATGGTAGGTTTATGTTTTGTTTCTTTTTGTTTATTGAATAATAAATAAAAAAGACTTCTATTTATAGAAAATTAGTCTATAATCAAAATTAACCAAATATTTTCAACGATTAAGGCACTTATCGAAACAGTACAGTTTTGACATCTTATAAAACTAGTTTTTGGAATTTGTCTCACAAATGAAGATAATCGATTTAAGCAACAATAAAACAAGTATTTTGGGATCAAGTAAATATCATTCCAGTAACTTGAGAAAGAAAAAACAAAACTGGTACTTTTTATAAAAGTAATGACAATAGTATCATAGCACATAATTTTTTTTCAAAAGAATGAGCTAACGTCTTAGGTTTCATATACCCTTACATTTCTCAACAATGGCAATTTGTAACGATTTTTTCCATAAAAGTATCCAGATAAAGTAAGGCATACTCAATTTTGAACCTCTTCGTATATATGCCTTCTTTCTTATTCGTGTCTATAAACTTCTACTTCATTGGCGGTTTCATGATGACTGACATTACTGGAATGCTGTCGCTAAATTCGTTGGCATCTTCAAAAAAATCCGGTGTATCTGAATCTTCAATACCTAGCAATATCTCTCTTATTTGATTTTCGTTAATATGGCGATTTGTTTTAAATTTTCAATAAGGACTTAAGAAAATGTAGTATACCAGTTTCAAAGTTGCATAAATAGTTCTTGATCAATCAAGCATTGTTTAAGGTAAGGGCATTTATTATCGTAAATGCAAGGTGGCTCGAATTATATGTTCGGGAATATATTATGTTTATAATTATGTACTTATATGAAGCTATATAAATTATATTACATTATATCAGTTACATTACAGATTAAACAGCAATATTTTTAATAGCATGTTTATAAATATAGTAGTAAATATAATTCTTCCATACAACAAAGTACTGTACACAGAAATTTAACGACTTTCGAAAAAAGAACGTATTTTGCTAATTAAAATATCAATTATGATATTTTATCGCTGCTCAAACGCTATACTGCGTTTTAATTGGTTAAATTGGCCTAAAAGTCTTACAACAGGGACATACATTTTTATTAAAAAAGTGATTAGTTAAAATATGTGATCTGTGGTTAAAATATATACGGTAGTTATTTTTTTTCCATCCTCTAAGGGTAGTTGGTCAGTTCTATTCTATCTCTTTGGTTTTTTGTTTTGTAGCGTTTATTTGGCTTTCGCTAAGATCTAAATATACGAAAAGGTTGTATGGCGGAACCTTTGCCTAATATTTTTTTTGTTTGTTGTCATGTATTGATAACAAAATATACATTTAAATATTGTTTGTTCTGTTTCAATATTTTATTTTATTCGTAGAAAACTTATTGAATGCAATCATTACATAATTAGGTCTTAAAATCTTGTGCCTATTACTTAGGCCACGCGGCTTTGCCGAGTAGCATAAACACGGTGCTCGACTTCAAGAACCCCCTTTATACAACGTTTGTATAAAATACTATGGTAGCAATTTTTTAAGATAAGCACAAATAATGCGAAAATGTACAGCTTGAAATTCAAAACTCTGCTCTTCTTACAAACTTTCTCATTTCATAGATGGTCTGAACTCTAAGAATAGAATTCAATCTGTTGGAGATTCGCGACTACTTTTGACGTGTGTTGCTATAGATTCCAGAGTCGCTTCTACCAAACCGTCGTGGAGTACCTATTTATCAAAAGCTGACATTTTAAAGGCGCCGAAATTACGATGCTGAATTTCGAGCGCAGTCCAAGGTAAAAATATCTTTTGGCTTATGTGGTATCAACGAAGCCACTTATTTTTTAAGACAAAATAACCTCATCGCTTTATAATTTTACTTTACATTGTAACTTAATATTACAATAGGGACACCGCTAGTCAGCTGCTAGTATTTGTAAAAGTATCTGGCTGTGTAAATAAAAAACTCCATAGGTTTCTCATAGGTGGCGCTAAAAAAGTCGTTAAAAACAAAAAGAAAGATGTGCAACAAGTAAATGAGAAATGAAAAGAAAAATGAAATATTTTTTTTTACTTTATAAAAAGGTACACCAACAGCAAAAAATATACA
>NW_020653731.1:5617014-5655411 GCF_003589595.1 Hyposmocoma kahamanoa
TTTATAAAAAGGTACACCAACAGCAAAAAATATACAACAACTCACATCACAACACATTTCAAACAGTGGTATCAATATAAAATATGTTGTGCTCGCCAATCATAAGCGTATACAACATTTGCCGAAAAGTATCTAAATCCTCTAACAACCAAAGCGGCGGCCTAAAAAATTGGCGGTCTAAAAAAGCCTACGCAACATAATAGAAGTAGAATAAGTAATATAAAAAATGTCTGCTATAACAAAATAGGCCTGCTGACTCGTTTCGTAGCTCAGTTGGGAGATCGATAGCTCCGGTATAGCGAGGGCGCTGGTTCGAGTCCGGCCGCATCGAAGGTATTTTTTATGTTGGAATTTTGTACTAGTAATTATAACAAATCAGTTACAGATTCTTAAGTCGGAAAAAGAGTTTCATTTTCTATAATTTATTTTAATTGAATTATTCTAAATTTTTGTATGTAAGGACTCTCCTTACTATGAAACATATTTCGACATAAACAAAATTTTTTGTCTTAATCAGGAAACCATGAGAAAAGTGTTCATTGTTTTCTTTCAACGAAAAATAAAAATTAAGAGGTGCAAGCCCGTATTCGAACCATTAGGCTACCTCGACTTTTATTTATCATTATTTAATTTATTTTTATTTTAGCTCAATACCACTTCCTTCCTTCCCCCTTCTCCTTCTTCTTGATCCTTTCCCTGTTTCTGTTTTGCAGTGGCACAAACGGGAATTGCGAAGTGCCGGAAACAATTTTTACGTCTTAAAAAAAGGTCATTGGCTGGAAAAAAATCTCTATGCCTAAACATAAGACAATCGAAAAAAATTTTGGTCTGCTAATCTGACAATCAAAATTTTGTGAATTATTTGACGTATTCACGGTAAACGTAATTAAGGAAAACCTTTTTTTTTAATCATTTTATATTCAAATTACTTGTGTTCGGATTTTCTATTAACAGTTAATTATGCCTTGTTCTTGGTGAGTTTTTACTTCTCATTGCTAAGTTAAATTTGTAGTTGACCTTTTCAGTAAAACGTAAAATATGAAAAACAAGTACATTCTTTTGAACATTTGCTCCTTATTACATATTCTAATTTCTAAACTTTAAGCTATTCATATCAACGTTACATCCTTAAACCTATTAGCCTGAAGCTTATTTTTTGATACCCGTTACTCGATAGCTGTTACAAAAACTACTCTTTAAGCCATGATCTAATTTTTGCGCTAAAGATATTACATTTAAATCAACCAGCTAACCGTGTAAAGTAAAGATAATAATAATAATAATAACAACGCACATGCTTAACATAGCCCCGCACTAAGGAAACCCTGTGTCGCGGGTGCCATGGACACACATAGACAACCACAAATTACACCAAACTCGCGAGAGAAATGAATGTTTCATACAAATATTTCTCCCGGCCCGGAAATCAAACCTGGGACCCCTGCGTGGCAGTCCGGCATGGTAACCGTTCGGCCAAGGTGGCAGTTAAGCAATGAATACAACATCATCATCATAACATCAATGGATATTTTGTCTTTCCTGTTCAGACATTTTTAACAATTAAGTAATCGGATCGCTGAAAAAAATTAAGAGGTAATTGAAACAAACAAGATGTCTTTATGGTGATAATGCAATATATTTCCATATTTGCCTATCAAGCACAGTGTTTGTAGCAACAATTTTAAATAATTAATTTGAACATCGGCGGATTTTTAATTGAATTAATCGTGTTATGATTGATTCAATTAAAAATTCACCCAAGGGTGCTTGATTGAAATTCGTTGTTTTTATTGAGATTTAAAACAAACCGTCACAGCACAATATTTGACAGATATTTAGTAGAAACAGTAGTCTAAGCACACTTCATACTTCCATATGTATATATATTATACGTCTCACTGCCAGGCATGGGTCTCTTTTTAGGAAAGGATTCAGGTTTTGCAACTTGGGGATTTTACAAGTTTTTGCAAGATTTGTGAACCTTCATCGACATACAGGTTTTCTCACAATGTTTTTCTTCACCGTTAGTTAGATCTACGAAACTTATAAATTAAATTTATAGGTACATCATCTCAATTGAGAGTCAATTATTTTCCCACTAATCAACACTTATTTGGATAGTCCCATATCTAACTACTTAAGTTTTGTTTATGCACTTTGCTTCCTCCTTCTGATGAGTGCGGCAAAGAGTGCGTCTATTATTTATTAAAAAAAGAGAGAGTCAATATCTACGTCACCGAACTTTCTTTGCCCTTTCGCGAGTAGCTTATAGTATAGTACCTATCTAGACATAGTACATATTAATTTCTAGATAACTGTTATGTGGCGCGACTTCAGAGTACATCACGCTAAGACTCGAGGACATTGCACCTCATTATGCCTTCTAAAACTTACCTTTGTTTTCAGCTGGGCACCGCGTGAAACTCCATACTGGAGAGGAGCAGGTATCAATTGTGGCCCACGCACCGGTTTCCCAATTGCAGGCAGAGAATCTGCACTGAGCTATCGTCTTGGTCGCGGATGCGCGTGTTATGGATGTTGGTGCTAAGTCGTATCTTTAGTGGATTCATTGGCTGTTAAATTCTTGTATAACACATTGTTATCAGCTGATATTACTCGTCGGATAAAATATAGAATATAAAACATTCTTGATTTTGATGACATGAAAGGATCGAAAGGTTAATTTATGCCAGACTAATTTGAATCTTAATAACGTTATTTTCTATTAAATTTAATCTATTCAACGAACATAACGGATACCCACCTTCACAGTGAGCCGACGATAACCAGTACTCATTCTAGCGAGTGAAGACTGTTTCACGCATATACACTAGAACCTCGTTAATGTGTCTGTCAAGTTTCAGTTACTCGCTCGGTAATGACCCAGCTTAACGTTGCATGTGTAGCTTTAGAACAGATCTTGCCCTTCTGGGTATGTGAAAAAATAAGAAGCCTAGATTGATAAAATTAAAATGTTCAAGTAACCAAGCATCTTCAAAGTAATGTTAGATGACGTTGTTTAACTTTTTGCCTTGAATGTTGAAAATGTTTTTGTTTTCTTCGAATTTAACATCGTGAAAACAGAATTTTGTAAAAAATTGAAAGTAACTTTTTTTAATAAATATGAATTTCAATTTTATGCTTTTAAATCTTGCTACACATTTTTGCTTTGTGATGTTTTAGTATGTAAACATTTGTATGTACACTAGACGAAAAACTATTTATTCCGTACATATTGATGATTATTATATGTATATTAAGTATGTTCAAACTATACCATTTTGATTTTATACCGTTTAAATGGACCAACAAATTTTGGCTTAAGGTGTTTTTTTTACCTTTTTTTCTATTTGGCCTAATGATTGGCTGATACAAAATACCTCAAGGCATTAAGTCCACCATTTGTATTTTGTATAATTGTAAAAAAAAGATTAAATAAACAAAAGTCTTTCACAGAACTAGTGTGAGAGAAAATTGTCAGTAGTAGTTAAACTGTAAAGAAAATTATTTATTTGTTAACGTACTATATAACATATATAACATAATTAATGGAAATAATCGCTTTATATGTTCTTATTTGTAACAAAAACCACGTAAAAAGTATAAAGAATATAATCCGCCATCTAAAGTTAAAAAATCAATCTTGATGTGCTCTTGACTGTACCTATGTATTTAAGTCGACCTTAATATTGTACATAGGTACCCGAGTTCTCTTTCCTACGCCATTAACAAACATAAATAAAGAAACATTTGTCAAAGCCCCGATGAGCACAACCCAAACAAGGATCAACTTTGTCCGTGCCAGACACACTTGATAGAAATGCCTGTGAGGGCTTGGGCCGCTTCAAGCATCAATCAGACGGGCAATTAATTTTATTGAGTGTTTTTTTCTGCGTACGTGTTTCGTTCTTTTGTTTATTTGCCGCTTTGTTGGAATCTTATTTCTTTTGTAACTATAGTGTAAGTGTTTAAAAGGTTCCGTATCATTTATAATTTAATCAGCTGGTTATTCTGCGTAGGATAAGTAACGACGATTAGCCCATTGTAGTGTGAGTGTACTAATTTTTATTTGAAGTTTTATTGGTTATCCATTTCATCCCGTATTTCACTCCGTTTAAGATTCATTTTTGTGACAAAAAGTAGTCTGTCCTTCTCCTAGGTCATATACCAAAATTCATGAAAATTGGTTCAGCAGTTTAGACGTGAAAATGTAATAGACAGAGTAAGCGGAGCGAGCGGAGACCGCGTGCGAACTGTCATGGCAAAATACGCTGTAATCGTTTAGCTTTTACGTCTTACTTAAATGAGTGTCCCGGACGCGCGGGCGAAGCTGGCTTGTTTTTCGTTCATGCGGCGGCCGCGCGGTTGTATTATTCGAGGAATTTAAATGTTGTTGCGTAGTAAAAAGAATTCAGATTTAGAGACAGAGATGGCAGTAATAGTTTCGGACGGATGTCGGACGGAGATCGAGGGTAGACCCCTAGATTCAGAGCCATGTTGTACAAGGTAATACGAAACACACGATGTCTTTTCCCATTTTATTATATGGATATAAAAACTTTTTCTGAACAGCTTAATACAATTCCGTTTCGATAAACATCCTTAGGAAGAAATTAAATAATACCGTGACTGTCATTTTTTAAATTAGTTAGGAGGTAAAATTAAATGGTCAGTAATAGTTAAAAAGTATCAGAAGATAACATTGAAGAGATTTTATTTACTAAATAGTATTGTTATCAACAGGATGGGTTTAGTAATGGGCTTGTTTTCTTAAGTTTCTCGAAAAACCAATATATATTTATAGCGATTGTCTAACTTCAAATGTACTTAAGATTATAATGGAGTATATAATTACGACCCTGGTGTAACAAACAAGGCCACTTCTGCAAAAATTTTTCAGGAGAGAGGTTATTCTATGACTTGAAATTCTACGGTTGAAATTAGTCTTTCGGATTGTTGATTCCAATCTTGGTTCCACTAGTGGGTCCAATATTAGACGATAAATTTAAACCTATGTATATAGAACATTCATAAAATTTCACATGCACTAATATTTCGTATTATATTTATGACTTTCATGTGATAAAAGCACTAACGTATGATCCACATATAGCACTTTTGATGCATAATCACACGTGGCCTTATAATTCGTCAGCACCTTGTATTTTTATTCTGAAATCGGAATTCTGAAACGAGAAACTGAGTTAGGCGTGACGTTATACGAAAAGGCTTGAACATTTGAAAATAAGTTTTTTATTTATTTATTTTTGTGCACTTTGACAAGAGTGTGCAAAATAGGCACATACAATATTGTTTTAGAGACTATATAACTATAGAATGAATTATGTGTTACAAAAGTATACAGTTTCTATAGTTTGTGCCGTTTGGCACGTCAATAGCGATCATTGACCCGACTTTCATCCCGAGGTCACAATTCAACGACAACCGATCGCTGATCCCTATAAATCTGTCGCAATATTGATATCGCTTGAGTATCATAATAAAATTCAATGACACAACTTAAAAACGTGGAATGAAAAGGTGAAATTCATTAATGCATGTTATTATTCATATATTCATATCATAGTGTTATTATTACAATTATAAATTATCCTTTTAATTATATTATACGCGTTTAATGAAAATAAACATTATGAATTACATTACCACTTTATATGATAATTAATATTTAAAACTCGTGCATAATAACTATAATTTAGTTTTTTCAATATCAAAATTTTAAAAATACAAAATGTATATCTATTTTTATTTAATATCTATAAACAGCACTGTTGATCATTGCATTCTTTAGGGATTTTGATGCGTCGATGGGACAAACCTTAGACTCACCTTTTGTAGGTCGAATGGACAATCGAGAAAACGTTTTCGAGCAAATTAATGTTTGATCAAACCGCATTCGATCTCAAGTAGGGAACGCCATATTTATTTTTGTAACTAAACTAACCTGTGTTCTTCTCCTAGGTGTCATCTATCTTTATAACAAAATTCATCAAAATTGCTCAGCGGTTTAGGCGAAT
Source organism: Hyposmocoma kahamanoa (assembly GCF_003589595.1). Taxonomy (NCBI): domain Eukaryota; kingdom Metazoa; phylum Arthropoda; class Insecta; order Lepidoptera; family Cosmopterigidae; genus Hyposmocoma; species Hyposmocoma kahamanoa. The sequence goes on from NW_020653731.1 coordinate 5,623,053, forward strand.
ACTTTTGCATTTATAATATTAGTTTGGATTAGCCAGAGCTCCAAATTGCATTTGTAGTGGTATTTACAGAAGTATTTGTGGTTTTTATGCGAATGACACACTACTACATATACAATTATCTAGTATCACTATACTTTGCAAAATAAGCTATATCTATTGGAAAACGAATACATTTTTCTTTTACCTTCATAAAAGCCGAAAGATTGGTATAATAAAACGACATAACACTGAACCGAAACTTGTAGTGTTTTGATTTCGCACGAAAGCGCAATGCGATTTCCACGTTTAAAAAATTACCTATCAACGTTATATATTAACCGCTGTTCAATTTATTGGTTACTTGTACTCAATGCAATCGATTGAATCTAAGTCACTATTACGAAAAGGGTAAAATAAAACAAAAACTTGGCACGTTCAATTCAAAATTATTATTTATTTTATTCTTAAAATCATTGACAGGTAATTACATTTATTAACTGTTTAGGATTATATTTCACAAATTATTTACATTAAACATTATTGTACTCAATTGGTATACTTTTACATTATTACAATTTCAACGGTATTGTTCAACTTGTTATATAATGTGCTTTACAGATAAAATAGAAAGAAATAAAATATTTTATTTGTCATAATTATCCATTAAGTACACAGTGGTTCGACATAATAAAGGCTACGGCGTAACATTTTTTTAAACTTTCAACTCCAACGAACATACTGAAAATTAAGATATAGGACTGTCGGTTCGGCTGCTTGAATTCACTGGTAGTTCCAGTACTAGCGCGGAAAGCTAGTAGAGGGTGAGCTAGATATCCTCCAGTCCCTTCGGCGTCAGGAGGAGATTTGGTAGTGAATTTTAGAGTTAAAAGCTTAGCGGTGGCAACCGTTAGTTGTGCAACGCACAGCGAGAAGTGAGCATGCCAACAGCTCTGGTACGTATCTGGAAAATAAGTAGGGTATTTGTACGTGCATCCGGAGCTGCTCACTCAAGGCACTAGCCTCTTGAGAACCGAATGATGTCCGTGACAACGGTCTTTGACAACCCTATCCACGGGCTGATCTGGGGTCAGGACCTGAACTTATAAGGTCCCTGTGCTTGCATAGGTTATAGTGCACTTCCCGCATAACCAAGAGGTTGATAATCACAAGTATTTGAAAATCCTGCTGGACCCACTAGTTAAACCAAGCAGTAGAACTAGCCAATCTGAAGTTGTTTTGTCGATATTTCGGCCAATTACCAGACATATTTAAGATGCGGTTTACGACCCATGATTAGACAAACAATAGAATTCCTTTATTTGGACATTACATATGTCAGTAAATATAACGCAATACTATTGGTTGCTGAAACAAAGTTGTTTAGAAGGTATCTTGCCGCATAGGTATTTTTTAGACTTAATCGACAGCCATAGTTTAGTGGGTTGCATACTTGCACACCTATTTTCATGGTGTCGCCATCTCTGAGGTCTCAGGTTCGATCCCCGAACGGGTCTCTGTAGAAAACTAACTTTTGTATATTGTCTCGGGTCTGGGTGTTAGTGGTACCGTCGTTGTTTCCGATTGCCATAACACAAGTGATGTTAGCAGCTTTAGGAATCTTTCTACATACGGAACTGAATAAAGATAAAAACATTAAATTTTTCCCACTAGTTCCATGCATGGAACTTTTGGATTTCAGTTGTTCCTTGTGGAACTGAGTACATGGAACTGCTGGGAATAAACCGCTTTACCTACTTACTTTGGGATCAGAGCAACGTATGTGATATTGTTTAATATTTATTTGTTCAAGTATAATAAATAGAAAAAAGGAAAAAATATTTATTATAAAAGAAAATTAGAATTGACAATTAATCAATATTTGAAAATGTTAATGTCTGCTGAACTTCTGATGATGGCTCATGTAATTCTCCAGTGCATGAAAGTGTCATAATTTTGCATTGTATCTTACTTTGCTCATAGCCGGTATCCAGTTTTTCATGGCTAATATAGCCTCTTGTTTTAAATTAGATAGAATTTCCGTTATGGCTCTTCTCACTAGAAGTAATTTTCACGACGAAAATACAAAAAAACAGAGAAGAATACCAAAAAATTTCGTTTATTTTACCACCTTTTTCTTTTTTTAAAATAGTATGCGGTACATGTAGGTGTTTTAATTCTTGCAGTTACGAACACTGGGCAGTTGGTAATATGAGTATTTCTTTTGCTTGTTTACATAGTTAATTGTTTTAGTAGATAGATTAAAGTTTAGAGCAGCAGACAGTAATGGATTTTCATACTTGCTTTGCAGGCCTTGACCGGGAAGAAGTCGCACGGTCCACAAATGACAAACTTTCCGTGTTCGTTTTTTGAACGTAATACAAACATTTCCGAGCAAGTGTGAGAAAAGCTTATTTTAATATCAAAGTACCGTTACTCACTTTCGACCATTGGGTATATCCCTTACGTTTGCAGAGGCTTTAGCTAAAGCCCTCTCTCTAGTCTAAAGATGGCATTTGATCACCTCACCCTCGATTTACAGTTGTCAAGCTTCGCAAGTAATTGTCAGTGATCCTTGAAGCGATAAATTGTAAATAAACCTTTGTATTCTACGTTAACCATTTTCAGTCGTATTTCTATACGACTAGTGGTTAACATTGCTTGGTTGACCCAAATATGATGGTAGCAAGGTAGATAATTATATAGTTTGCACGTTTTTAACTAGTTTGTTTGTTTCATAAGACTAATACCACTGTAAACTGAAATAGTTAATTTGTTAAAAATATTTCTATTTTACACGCAAAACGAAAAAATCATAAAATGATTGTATATAACGTCGCCTTAACCTCGAGCACGCGTTTTCACATAGTTAGTTTTTACTACTTTTTCTTTAAGAAAAACTTATAAATTTCTTGCTCAAATATATTATTAAAGTAATATAATATCTAAAAGAGGTATAATTTAACTAATTAAAATGTTAACTTACAAACATTCTTGCGTTAACTGCATTTTACACCACATTTTTACCTTCGCCCTAAAAATTACATTAAAATCACATACGAGGTATTCACTCTAAAACGACGATAATGTCAAATAAAAACTGTCTTCCATATTATTTAAATTCAAATAGTATTTTTTGAAATTGTTTCAACTAGAAAATAAATTATTATCTTTATTATAAATATGATTTTATCTGAAAAGCACGAAACATTTGATTACGTTATATCTAATTTTTATACACGGGGAAAGTTTTATAACAAAGTCTAAAGTAATTATACGTAGACACAGTACAGGCAATGTTAAAATCATTCATATGAAAATAAGAAAAATTAAAAAAAATATTAAATTTGTTTGCCGACATTACGACATACTTATGATTTTCAATTAATAAAAATTCAATTATTCAGTTATTAAAAAGTTGTGTGTGATTTATAAAACGAACTTTGACTTCGATTATGGAAATGTATAATGTAATAATAATGTGCCAGATAACCACACCAATTGCCTGGTCTCAAAACTAGGGAATTCCCTGTAAGTACCAGAGCGACGGAATTCACTCTAGGACACTACCTGGAACACCTTAAAAAGAACAAATTTTAAGAAGTTCATTTCCCAAATTGTTTCTACCGGGAAACAAACCCGGAATCTCGGTATCTAGCGTCCACAGTGAAAACTATTACGCCACCAAGATCGACAACATTGCGAGCTAAGCAAGTTTTTCGTGCTTACAAAACGAACTTACCCTAAGTTTAAGCAAGAAATTTAATTTTGACTTTAGTTCGTAATTAAAATATGTATCAATTAATTATGTAGTAAATTTAAATTTGAATTAAATTTCTTACTTAAACTTAGGCTAAGTTCGTTTTGTAAGCACGAAAAACTTGTTAAGTTTGTTAGTTTTGCTTAGTCGAAGCAAAAGTTCGTTTTATAAATCTCAGCCTAAGAGTATAACCAAAGCAACAGATCGACGTCGATCGGTTGAATATAGTAGAATATATTGTAGTATAGTTCTGAAGCAATTATAAACCAAAACCTGATATAATATTTACGAAGAAAAATACTAAATAGTTACAAAGTATGGCTGCGCCTTGACTACTCTCTAAACAAAGTCTATTTCTCACACAACTTAACACAATCCGAAACCAAATAACTATGCCCATTGCACTGTACTTTGATTATAATTTTTATAGTATTATGTACATATTTATTATAAATGAACAACGTTAGCCAAACCCGTAGAGATGTGTCAGTAGCAATATCTTGAACGATATTATGGTTAATAAAAAATGTATGACTGTATGTATTTGTTGTATGGTCACCGCTGAGTTGTTGCCATGTTGCATGGCAGCTGGGGTTTCACCTGTGAAAGAAAAAAAAATTAAAGATTGTAATTAATGTGTCAAATTGAGAATGAAACTTTTTCACTGGACATAATAAACATAATCCAATGATAACCCAAGTCAATTTGCATCAGTATTCTTTAAAAATGAAAATTATTGTCCAGCAGAAGTAGAGTAGTAATAGCAGTAGAGCTCCTTGTGAAAGAGTTCCTTCAGGGAAGTACATTTACCGTACCTATTTCTACCGTCTACCAGTACTTTCGGCATTACTGCGTTCCGGATTTGAAGGGTAAAACTCAATTCACATTGCTGCGTAAGGGAATGGAAGTGAATTTTTGTTCCCATAGCATAATGAACTTTTTGTCAATTGCGTAACGTACAAACTAGATACGAGCCATAAAACAAGTCGCGCATCTTCGGGAGAATTTTACACAATTCGGAATTTCCCGCAGCTACTGGTATCATATCTACTTATAATAATAAAAAGTCGCTTCCATTCCCTTCCGCGGCAATACAAATTGAGCCTAAGGGTGCTAGTGATATTGAATTTTTATGACTTAGGAAGACGGGCGTAGTGGCAGATCTTTGCGATTTTAAAACTAAGTAGCGGTAGAGCTACTTGTGAAAGAGTTCGTCCAGGGAAGCACTGCCGCCATGTTACCCATTTCAGCCGCCAAGCTGTAATGCGTGCATTACTGCGTTGCGGTTTTAAAGGGTAAAGTGAAATTACAGGCACGTGGGGCTTGTCAACTTATGTTTCGGGTTGACGGACACAGTGGGTGTGCCCCTCAGACCTATGCGGTTTAAATCTCTGCTAGGCACTGCAACTGTTAGTAGGCGTGTCCCTTATCTACCAGCAGGCGCACGACTTATTCGTTCTTTTACTTGATATTTGTCATAAAAAAAGAAAATTACTTCAATATCTTTTTCGCAGTTTGTTGTATCTATGTTATTTTCTATTTCGACATCAGTTGCTTCTCAAATGATACATCTCTTATTATATACGTTGACCGATCCGTGAAATAAACTATTTAGATAAGTAGACCGATCGGGAAAACCGACATATGGTTCGGAAGATAATAACATACTTGTAACTTACTTATAACATATAAGATGTATTGTGTGTTGTGAATGCTTGAGATTGTGTGAAGTGATGGATGTCAGGAAATCGAGTGTATTATTATGAAGTATTTTTTTCTCTCTTTCTGTTATTTCTTTATTAACCTAGTTTCACGTGTTATTAATTTCTTAACTGCAGTACCGTGTAAACAAATATATTTGTAATAAATAAATAAATGACTAAGCCGGACCCTGCCGCCGACGTCATATGTACCTGCTTATATTAAGTACAGCTTTATTTTCAAGTTAAGTATAAAAGTAACTAGTTCTAACTAGTGTCCTAAATGATTATTGTTATTGATAATTTATATTGATAAATATACCTTGGTAATAATCTGAAGATTTATAAAATTTATTGTTATTACAAAATGGTACCGCGCCATCAATAGCGGACTTTACACAGACACTCTATCGCGCGTGATACAGCGATCGTGTGCAATTGAGCGCGCGTGTAACGACGTTGGAAGAGAAAGATCGCGCGATTGCGCTCATCGGTCGCACGCGCGATCGCGCACTCCAACACGCGCCAGTTTCACGCGGACTGTCCTGCGGTATTACCCTTTACACAGACGCTCTTTCCTATGTATGTGACTGTGTAAAGGGGGCTATAGTCCTGCATTTATTTGTAAGTCAATGCCTGCAGTGTACTTATATCAGAGACATGTTCAAACGTGTCAAATGTCAGTTTAAAAAGTCATCAAATCTTTTCCCAGCGATCTTTCTTCGTTTCGTCGTGTTCACTTTCTTCATCTTTCTTTTTAGTAAAAAATTAAATGAAATCGTTAGGATAAATATCAGATATGTATTGGATAATTATCATAATTATCAGATAATTGTCATGATAATTATCAAAGAAATATGTTGATAATTTGAAACCCTGTTTACAATCCTTGTGTCCCCAACCCGCATTACGTCAGTGTGGCAGTGGACTATGGCTATGGATTCCACAGAGAGTGAAGATCGTGTGATGTTATATTATTTTATCCTCGCTGATGTACTTCATAAACGAAATCTGTAAAAACAAATTTCTTTGTTTATTTAATCATATTCAAAAATTAAATTATTTTTATCAAAATTCAATCCCCCAATCCCTCAAAATAAAAATTAATTTCAAACACTGAATCACAATGAGGTAGTGAAAAATATTCAAATTTCGAATTCCTATTGGCAACTTAATTTATATTCCAAGTGCGTGAAATTAACAAATTTAAATTTTAAAACAATATCTGGTCACGAAAATTGGCCAAGCCGAAATGTTGGTGGATTTTTCGTTCATTACTCAATATCAGTTTAATTTGCTGGACCAACAATGGTTGCCAACAAAACGAGCGGAATATGAAAATTATTAATGTTTTTTTCTTGTAACAACATACTCCTTGTATATAGAATCATGGTTGCTATAAATAGTTTCCTTTATTCTTGAGTCTTTTTAGTGAAAACCATTAAGTTTATAATGAAAATAGATCTTAAATGTCATTAGTTGACCAGACAGTGGGTGACCGCTACTGCGATAGCCATTGCCTGCGCTTAACGCAAAAAGAGCATTAAGGTGTCCATAGATCAGCAGCGCACGCATCTGACGTATCACATTATACGGCTTTTACTATTCTTTGTATAGAAGTTCATACAACTGCGTCCACTGATCCGCACTGCACGGACCGCACGCACCGGCCTGTTGGTAATGCCGACGCAGTTGCTCGGAGGGGCAATTGCTATTTGTTAAGAATAGTATACGAAAATACTGGAAGAATTTTATCTTATCATTTAGCAAATCAGGGAATAGCGTATGATATTCTCCATGTTGCGATCTCTTCTTAAATATGACATGTATCCAGATATCATGTTTCCTTTTTTCTCTTCTTTCTTCTTCTACCAACAAACAAGCCACCACGACTAATAGTTCTTCATCACTTTCTAAATCCGTTGTCTCGCACACACAAGTTACACTCGTCCGCTCGTTACGAAAAGTGGCGTCGACAATCCGATAGCTAGTAGTTGCGTCGGCAATCCGATTGCTACGGAAACAGCGGACGCACTGCCACAAAACCGTTTGATGCGACTTTTACGAACAAATATTTTCCGTGTTTTATTTTTCGTGTTCCGGCTGTCGTCGGATTTCTATCAGTTGCCGTTTGCACTTGGTGCAGATCAGATACACTAATTCAACTTTTAAGTATGTAAAGAAACTGTACCGTGTCAAACCAATACACTGTAATATAAAAAGCATTTTGAAAAATGCTGCAAAGATGATTTTTGTATTTTTTCAGATTAACAACGTAAAAATACGGCGTGTTTTACGCAAAAAAAATGTGTAGACCATTATCGTTGAAATTTCTATGGCCGGATTTACTTTTTAGGGAAGTACGGAACTTCATGTATCTTTTTTTTATATAAAAGAATGATTTTTGTTAGTCTCAAAAATCTTTCTTTTCTATTCTTCTTCTTTTATATTTCTTCAAATACAAAATAAATTATTTAAAAAATTATATTAAATTATCTCCTACTTTCATTTACTACCTCATTATACCTAATGACTCTCTACTTTCATTTACTACCTCATTATACCTAATGACTCTCCTAGTCTATAACCTACCGGTTATAGACTAGGAGAAAACGTACTCGGTACATCAGCTGTCTGTTTAATGGTCACAATTGCTAAATTGAAAGTTTTAAAATTTTATTGAATCGATATTCAATTATTTTTTTGTGAAATTACTCCACTAGTTTGTTATAATTATTAATACAAAGATCGAACACTCAGAAAAAATTCCTTGCATCCGGCCGGATTCGAACCGACGTCTTCTTGCTTACCGTGGCAGACGCTATACCAACTAAGCGAAGGAGGTAAAGGTACTTACTGGGTGATAAATCTTTCATGGACTTCTCATAGATGGCGCTACGATTAAAAAGTCGTTGAAAAACCAAATAATTCGTAAGGTCCGCTGGTTCGATCTGTGGCTTAGTTGGTGTAGCGTCTGGTACGGTAAGCTAAAAGACGTCGGTTTGAATCCGGCCGGATCCAAGGATGGCAGTTTGAATCGAAGGATTTCTTTCTGAGTGTTAGATCTTTGTAGTAATAATAAAAATAAAAGTTTTTTTTTAAGTAAATGTACTTGCTTTTGACCATGAACTATCCTTGGAGCAAAGACAGGGTCTAGGATAGAACGAGCTCGTCCAAAAAATGCATTTTCCAGTCGCATATTAGAAATACTCGAGTTGTATGTACTCGGAAACCCAGTCGCATGCAGGGAATACCATTTCTGGGCAGCGTGTCGAAAAGCTATGCCTGAAAGGAATATCGACCAAGTGGGGACAATATCCCGCCGTACATCTGGATGTCCGATGGTAAAAGTGGGTAGGCGGATTGAGCTCATGGGCATACTCACCGAAGCATATTCTGTCGAACACTAACAGACTTTCCGTCGGTAAAGATGAACACAACCTCCTAATTGGAATCAAACCCAGGACTTCTTAAATAGGAGGTAAACGTAATCTCGACTAGGCGATCGCAGCTTTTATTAATATATAGATTATGTACTTGTACGTACAAAGAGAGCAATTTCCTGTGCTCTTTTATCTATACAGGTTTATATAATAAGATAACTGAAGATGGCTCGAGTTAGCCTGAGGCAAAATCTTGTCAGAAAATGTCTCGTACCTAATTTCCTTAAATACATAAACAGCCCCATAAACATCTTCCTTTATAATTTGACTGATATAATATTTCCAGATATGAACTGTACATCCGTGTTAAATTTCTTTTTAACATTTTTAATTAATATGACGACATAGCGTATACATAGCTACCTAAAACTAACAAAACAAAAATTCACTGAGACTTGTCTGTATGGTTTTAAGCCTTTACCTTTTCCTTAACGAAATAATTTAAAAAGCAATAAATTTGACACTAAACCTTAGACGATGGAAAAAAAAATAAAAGAACACTAAAAAATTTTTCCATCCTCTAAGCTAAAAAAGGACATGATATGCTGACATATATAAATCAGACGTATTTAATTTATTTAATTAGACGTAATTAGACATATTTAAGTAGTTTATTCATAAATCTTGCCAAATTCTGCTTTGGTTTCTTCAGATTACCTGTTTGTTTGTATATTTTGATGATTGTTCTTAACGATTATTTTGAGATAGTGTTGTTCTTGGAAGCGTACATATTATAGATATTCTGTTATTAAAATAATTCACTACGAGGTTTTTATTATTTTATTATTATTATTTTTACTATTTCAAGTTTACCTACAAATCAAAAAAGGAAAAAGAATGGTTGGAAATCATACCGCCGTATAATAGTGCCGAATATAAACATTGAATCAAAGATCATCTTCAATTTTATTCGCTTCGATTTGAAGAGTCAAATTTTAACATAACTTTAAATGTAACTAGATTACATGATAATACAATTCCATCATAAGGATTATTGGTAAATAATTTTATTTTTATTCTGGAATATACAAAACTCATTTACTAGGCATTCTCAATTCCTGAAAACAAAAATATCCACTCGTTTCCGATTTTTTTTTACTGACAACTCCAACTTATAAAAATTCTTATTATAAAAAGTCAGCAATACAAAGACCATGTTGGTCTAACGTTGCCATCGTTCGGTGTCACTCGCCTAGCTGACCGAGTGAAGGCGAGCGCTAACGTGTATAGAGCTCGTTTGGCGTGGCTTGTCACAATTCGCAGTCGCTCGTGACTACTTGTATCATTTCGATTTTTCTGCACATATCAAAGGCGCTCGGCCAATAGTAGTCAATTGACATTGTATAATCAGACATTTGCATGCTATTTAATATATGCGAAACATATTTACACTAACACCGTCTCTTGTTACATCTCCTGTTATTCCATGTTTTAAGTAAATAAACGTATGATAATAATATTATTATTGATAATAGTACTACTTTCATTTATTTCCAAAATTAAATGGAAGTATTAAACATTCACTTAAATCAGTCATTGATATTAATTCTATGCCAATGGATAAATACAAAAAGCTTACACTATTTGAAATCCGTCTAAAAATTTCTCTATGAAAATATGAATCTTGAGGTTGGAAATGTATAGGATTTCTCAAAGATTTCTCTTTTTTATATACTCTCAAATTACAAAATATTAACTTTGTCTGTGCTAATTCACTTTTCGTAATATTTGGGTCTTTGTAAACGCTAAACAATAAATTCAAAATTTCATGTGACATTCCCGGATATTCCCATATAACCTAAAATATTTCCAAATGGAATATTGATCTACTTTAATTAAATGTTTGCATGTCGATAATAACTTATCGATAGATTATGGTACGACACTAAAGAAATCCGCCATTTTGTTCGTTCAATTTTTGTTTAGGTATGCACGTTCATTGCGTAGTTAGGGCAACTCCTTTCTTTTATTTTTTCCATCCTCTAAGCACTAAACAATTTTTTTTTTAATTTTCACCCATTTATTTAGGCAGGCAAAGGTTCCACCATACGGCCTCTTTATGAAGAGATATATGAAAATATATCAATATATGATATTGATATGTTTTCTTTAAACAATAATTGTGATAGAGATCTAAAAAATATCTTATAACATCATTGTTTAACCTTAAGCGATGTCTTATTTTCAAGAAATGAAATTCACAATAAAAATAATGAAACGCTAAGCCTTGACATTAATTTCTAATATTTTGATAAAAGTAACGTTCTTTGTAAAGATAATTTTATTTGTTTATAGTCTGAAATTTTCATTACATGCCGTTTTCGGGCAGTTGTGAGTCTATTCAGGATAATAATAAGGTAAGTGTGATTTTGACGCAATTAGAATACCAAAAAATAAAGGTTTTTAAATAACAGACTCCATCTAAAGGCCCCCATATATATACAGACGATTCCTCGTTTTAATCAATCGTCACTATAATCGGTTCGATCCATCGCTTTTCCTTGGCGTCGCTACACGTTAAGATTGTCAACAAAATTAAATGTAAGCCACTAATTATTTATTTAGTAGCAGTAGAGCTCCTTGAGAAAAAGTTCGCCCAGGTAAGTACTTATCTTCTTATCTTATCTATTTCTGCCGCCAAGTAGTAATGTCATCATTATTGTGTTCCGGTTTTGAAGGATGAGGGTACTGGTGAAATTACAGGCACATGGGGCTTGTCAACTTATGTCTCAGGGTGGTCTTTGGTGCAGTGGCAGTGCGCCTCATATATTCGCGATATAAAGAGCTAAGTGGCACTGTAACAGTAATGGACAGGCGTGTACCTTACCATCAGGCGCACGACTTGTTCGTCCCATCACTAGATAATATAAAAAAATACAGTGACTAGTAGAAACATGTTAGAGACATTTTGCAATATAAAATAAATAACTCTTTTGAATGACTGCAATTATCTACCTAAGAACTAATCTAACTTGTATAACTGTAGCAAGTTATTTGCCGGGAAATTAGCCCGGTGCGCTGCCAGTATGTAACATATAGGGTGCTCAATTAACTGAATTGTGACGTACAGGTAATCCAATGGTTTGCACTGCGGGAGCTGGATGTTCGACTCCCGGTGGGACCAATTTGGGAAATAATTAATAAATTGGCAAAATTAATTCGAAATGTCCCGGAATTAATTCCTTTGCCCTTAAGACCAGATAATTGGCGTGATAATCTGCCATGTTATTATAAGAAAAATCTTACTGAAATATTAACTTTGGCAGATCATACGTAAATTTGGAGTTCGGAGTCTTAGATTCCCCGGGGCATGATGGCTGTAATACCCTACAATTTCGTATGTAAAACTAACGTGAGTTACATCGAAGGGAATTAGCTGAGAACGTCGCAGATTTGCATTTCTCTCACTAACTATCCATTGTTATAGCAATTACCTTAAATGAGGCTAGAGTGGATTTGAAATAGTTACATGTAGGTAGTTGACATAATTACAACATAATATAATAAGACAAGTAGGTTAACTCCATACAAACGAAGCAGCGCGGCTTGTATGTGTGCACACGCGCTGCCCGCCTTGTACTTGATGCACACATTCTCATAACTTCACGGTGCACTCACGTTGCATAGCGCGGGTCGTCACACGTGCCATTCATTATAAAAATGAATCGTTTGCTCGGTGTTTAAAAAATGACATCAAATAGTACACGTGTTTATTGTTGTGTTAGTGGTGGTTTGACTGCACACACAATTACAAAACCACAAATTACACCCAAGCTCACGAGACAAATAAATGTAGGCCATACAAATTAACTGCCTCTGTGGCCGAACGGTTACCATGCCTGACTGCCACGCAGAGGTCCCAGGTTCGATTCCCGGGCCGGGAGAAATATTTATATAGCCTACATTTATTTCTCTCGTGAGTTTGGGTGTAATTTGTGGTTGTCTATGTGTGTGTCCATGGCACCCGCGACACAGGGTTTCCCTAGTGCGGGGCTATGTTGAGTGTGTACGTTATTTATTTATTTATTTATTTATAAATATTTATCTCGGCCCAGGAGTCGAACTCGGGACCTCTGCTTGGCAGATCAGTCGTTCGAAGGCAGTTGAAAATACGTAAGTAGGTACTGTATTTAATAAAGGTTATTTTAATAAAGCACGAGAATGCTGTGATGAATGTACTATTTAACTTAATTAGATTGATAATGTGACAACCCTGTGTCACATTATCAAATCGCGCTAAAGTGTAGGCATTGATGCACCGAACAGACGGTAGTTGTACTACGTGTCTCATTACTACGGTTACAGCTATAAACTACTCTGGATGTTAGATATGGAATTCATAAGTTTGATTCCGGTAGAACGAATCTAGCTAAATTTAACTGGGTGTTGTGAGTAGTGCCCTGAACTCAATGTCTTAATTGGACATAGTTGGTCATAGTTATATACAATACAATGTATTTCCTCGTTTTGGAATACGTAAATATTTCTAATCTTTAAATTAAGAGTCTATACCACCCATCGATACCACCTGAGCGTGAATTAGGGTGGAGGTGGCTAGTGCAGTGAGGATTTCATCGCTGCACTAGGTTCCTTCGCGTTTGGATACCACTTTCCACTTAACATCAGGTGGAGTGGAGTCATTTGCCTGTCATGTATAAAAAAAATAAAATAAAAATAGCGTCTGGCACGGTATGCAAGAAGACGTCGGTTCGAATCCGACCGGATCGAAGGATATTTTTCTGAGTGTTTTTTCTGAGTGTTCGATCTTTGCATTAATAATTATAACAAACTAGTGGAGTAATTTCACAAAAAATAATTGAATATCAATTCAATAAAAATTTAATTAATACAGTGAATAGCGACATCTCTCGCCAGGACTGGTAGCTGTAAAGGTACTAACTGGGTGATAAATCTGTAATAGATTTCTCATAGATGGCGCTACGACTAAAAAGTCGTTGAAAGACCAAGTACAAAGACACGACGCAAGCACATAGAAAAATTCGTGAGGTCCGTTGGTTCGTTCCGTGGCTTAGTTGGTATAGCGTCTGGCACGGTATGCAAGAAGACGTCGGTTCGAATCCGACCGGATCGAAGGATATTTTTCTGAGTGTTTTTTCTGAGTGTTCGATCTTTGCATTAATAATTAAAATAAAAATAATTAAAATTTTTCCCGAACTAATACGGTTCATTTTGGTTGGGTCGAGAGGTAGAGATACTGGCTTTATTTCAAAATGTATATCATAAACTATACGTGTTCTATTTAGTTCAGTTGATATTAAAAAATCATTGGTATATGTAAATTACCTATTGAATACAGCGGTTTTCTCGTAAAATTTTGAGTTAAATTTGTGTTTTTTTTTTGTCTATCGTGAAAATTTTGAGGAAGTGTGTTTTCACACAATATAGTAATCAGTGTATATCTCTATTTTTCTATATATTTTTTCCAAAGTGATTAATTCAACACTTTCACTATTATGCGGAACCAACCAAAGCCATTTGAGGTTGTATAGACTCTTAAGGCGAAATGGTATCGTGGTTGCGTAGGCTTTGATGCTTGTGTAATAAACGCGGAGAAATGATTTTCACAATGTTTAAACGTTTGCATTTTAGAAATAAAATATCCTCTCTAGTTTAAAATAGATCATAATCCCCTGACGTATTTACCACGAAACACGGAAGAGACTATTTTATTAAAATATCTCTAATAACATATCGAGTTCTTAGGTTTTCGCGATTGTTACACATAGGAAATGAAACTGTTTTTTCCGGATTTAAATCGCGTATATTTGTTTTTTCAAACAAACCGACACAGTTTACAGGTTCCATGGTCACGGTTGACTGTCAACCTTGACCATGGGACCTGTAAAGGGCCCGAAACGTCGCTCGGTTTGTTTGAAAAAACAAATATACGCGGTTTAAATCCGGAAAAACAGTTTCATTTCCTATCTCTAATAACAATCCAATAAAATAGATTTTTTGTACATAAACTTTTTTCTAGAATTTTGTGATATTTATTTATCAAGCGAAGTTAAGTTATTCGTGTATAGGGTTCCCATAGTTCACTATCGGTATTTTGTTTTGTTTAGCAATTTAAAAAAAAAACGTTAAATTCGTATTTTTTTAACTACAAAAAACCGATTTTCCGTGAGGACAAAATACGTTAAAACGTCGTTTTGAGATCTCATTTCACCTTTATAAATAATTTTTTCTAGCCGAAAATAATGTTTTTTGTATCCTTATTTAGCGCTAGACATTGTAAGCAGTTTATATACTGAATAATAACTATTCTGTGCGAGTAAACATGGTTCAATTTTGTTCAACTAAAATTTAATATTTATCACATTCCGCCAAAGGAAATTCAGCTATTTTGAATTGAAATAAGATAGAATTTATACTTACTTTGGACAACGTGAACGGTGACCGAGGCAGCTTTGGCATTAGCAGGGACGCAAGTATAGTTGCCTGCGTGACGAGGCTCAGCCTTGCCAATCACTAGCTCACTGGTCTGTCGTCCGTTGTGGACACTCACGCCATCTGGTGAAAGGAAATACAAATTACAACTTGCAGAGACATCGATATGGTATCGAGTTCTGTTAATCCTTAAGACATGGGTATCCTAGTTGGAAGAACGCTTGCCTTACATGCAACAGACTTCTATTTTGAAGAATGGTATCATTAAATCATTTCGATTCAAAAAATGTTTTTTTTGTGATTTTTTTAATGACACCAAGTGACGGGACGAACAAGTCATGCGCCTGGTGGCAAAAGACACGCCTGTCCATAGAAGTTGCAGTGCCACTCAAAGATTTTAATCGCAAAGATCTAAGAGGCATTGCCACTGTGCCCGTCATTCTGAGACATAAGTTGACAAGTCCCATGTGCCTGTATATTCACTAGCACCTTCCAAAACCAGAACGGCTTTGATGTCAGAAACAGGAAAGGTACAGGACAGTACTTCCCTGGACGAACTTTTTCACAAGGAGATCAACTGGTGTGTAGAATCTACATTTATAAACGCGATTCATTTCTTAAGTGTAGTTGTTTTCAAAGTTTTTATAGTTATAGTTTTGTTTATAGTTGTAGGCAATAAAGAGAGATTTATTGATATTATTATTATTAAAAACATCGAACCCGAAAGTCGAAGACTAGATTTAGGGACAATTATCTCATCCTGGGGCGGCGTAGACTATAGTCCATTTCGCATAGGATGGGTACTATGACATTTCAAGTTTTTACGCTGCATTTAACTAATCTCTTAACCAGGTTAAAAAAATAGTAAATTTATTTATTATTTATATAACATATAATTTTTGGTAAAAATAACAATATATTAACTAGATAGAAAATGAAATGATAAAGATTAAAATAAATTACCCCAGCTACTTGATGCGTAAAAAGGAATGTATTAGAGATTTATACCACGGAATCGATAAATCGAATCTACAAATGTGTATCTCGCGTCAATATGAGTACATTGTATTTTGTATGCGGACCTTTTCTTTTCGGTTTCTGGATCAATTGTTTAAACTTCGTTCCGTTGCTGTTGGTTTTATGCTTAGTTGTAGACCTTTTGTTTATTTGGTTGTTGTTGAATTTTATAATTGTTGTGTGGTTTTTTAGTAACATAGGTAATAGTTGAATCCTGTTTACTTTGATTACCATTGCATCATCATTGTTCAGCAGCAGTAGCGATCGTCCAGGAAAGTATTGCCACCTTACCCATTTCTGCAGCCAAGCAGTAATGCCGGTCTTGAAGGGTAAGTGTGCTGGTGAAATTACTGGCACATGAGCCTTGTCAACTTGTCTCAGGGTGACGGGCGTAGTGGCAGTGCCCCTCAGATCTTTGCGATTTAAAGCTCTGAGTGGCATTTCAACAAAAGAAACTATTTGTTCTTAAATTATTGTCTCTAAATCGATTCTCTCTTCGTTGTAAATGATCTTAATAAGATATTTAAATCGATTTCTTTCATTCGATTTTCCATCTCTAGAAACTTCAAATTGCAAACGTCACCGTATCCATGCTATGTGTAATGAACTATACTTGCAGTATTGTAACAGAGTGCCCTTTTAATCGTTTTAACCATCGAAGCTTTCGAACAGGCATCCGGCGAATGTGATATCCGGCGAAAATGGAAGTAATCCTTATAACGAGGTGTTTAAATACCCCTCTAAGCTTAATAGCTTGGCTATCGTCACTGTGTGGTTTTGTTTTGCGAATGTTTGTATGAACAAACTTTGGAACGGGATGAACTCCTAATACTTTTCTAAGCGTGTGCAAACTTCGATTATTTACTGTTGTGAGCAAAACTCTTTGAAAAAGTGTTTTGTTATATGCGCTTTAGAACTTTTGCCTTGCATTGTACTAACTTTACGAGGATCAACGCGATGAATACTTTTAAAAATATTGCGAAGGTAGATGAAAATTACACCGCCGAGACGGAGGCGTAACATCGCATCTCATCAGGTCGTGACCATTGCCATTGCAACTTTGTCGAAGACACAAAATGGCACATGAAACCGAATACTGTCTTAAATAAAAAGTTATGTAATTGAGAAAACTTGATAAGAAAGTTTAAAAAATTACTGATTTTTATTGATGAGTGAAATTATTTTTGCTTTTTCCAAAAACTTGGGATTTTCTATTGAGTCGTTTTTATTCTAAAGCTGCGGCCAGTTTTATTACCCGACGTTCAACTTTTTTTTGTGTGTATGCTACGCGATTAATCCGACATTGATGAACCTATCTCGATAATTATTTTTTGTTGGAAAGAGGGTACCTCAGTAGATGTCCCATTCAAATTTGAAGAACATATTACAAGTCTAAGGGTAAAAAATTAGGAGATGAATCCAGTTTATTGGATTTCACCCACTTTTCGTTAGCCGATTTCAATAAAACTTGGCGTGTAATTCCACAAACTTTTGAGGTCGGTTTCTGTTTTATAAAAAGTAGTCATACAACACAAAACTTAATACTCATCAAAGAAAATAATTGGATTGTTTTTCAACCATTACAACGCGTGAATTCTAAGGAAAATGAGAAGGTTCTACAATTCCTATGTCTATCATGCGGTCAAGTTCTTTTTCCAAAGCAGCCTGTTTACCAGGCCTGAGCCGATAATACTTTTGTTTTATGGGAGTACAATCAGTATTTATTACATGTTCTAGGAGGTGAGTTTTACCAAGACCAACCTTATATACAATTTGAGTTTTCTGCTCAAAAGACAAAGAATCAAACTCATTTAGGCCTCATTCAAGAGGGTTCGCTGACATACTAGCTGAATCTTCATCTACAGTTAAAGTTGAAATCACTTCACGAGCCAGTATAAAAGCTTTCCAAAAATTTAAACCAAAGATAATAGGAGTAGTGGATTTAGGTTGGATATTAAAATTCACCATTTAAATATTACCTTTATAGTTAACCGGTAGTGACTTATATTCAGTACAAAGAAGTTCTTAGCCATTAGCTACTTGAAGTTTTACATGGGCAATGTGAGAAAAAGTAGAAACACCAACAGCAGATATTGCCTGGTGGTTTAATTCATACCAAATATAGATCAGCTTGCTCCACAATCGAGTAAACTTTTAACCATTAAGTCAACACAAAATGTCAAAATTGCTTCAATCACTGAAAGTAAAAGTGGAAAGCAATACCTATTTATTTTACGAAAACAACTACTAAATAGTGACAAAAAGTAATGTGACAATATCGTACGTGTTTGTTACATACGTTGTAATGTACATCTTAAAATGGGTCCAACCCGCACCCTAATGACCTCAGGACTATAAATTTGTCACCAGCGTTAGAAACTAAGGGACGGACCTATACTGTAGCATATTTTACATGTAACTTACAGGCACAGTTTCCAAGAATTAATTGCTATGGACCTAAGAGTGGTTACAGACGGTGAGCAAACGTTCGTGAATCGCGCAATTGCATCGCTACCATGTGATTTATAGGCGATTGCATCGATGCAAACGCGCGGCTGCATTGAAATCGCGCGCGTGTGTAAAGGTAAACGATTAGTGACTGCATCGCGTTTGCATCGATATTAAAAGTGACCGTATGTAACCGCTCTTAGAGTCGAATTTCGTAAAGCTCACTTTCCGAAGGTGAGGGTGAAAGACGTCACGTCGAAGTGTAGAGTATTCAATATTCCTTATGTTTCTATGTTAAGTGAACACTGAACAATTTCGATCAAGACAAATCACTGAAAAGCTGTTATTGAACAGTCGTAAATAATCTCATCGAAATAAAGCCCGACTTTATATCCAAAGAACGGTCTCTCCTTTTCAATAGTCTTCACTTTAGTGTACAACCTACATCGAAAGCGCTAAAGTTTTGTCGTATATATATTTTTTTAGGATTCCTTTTACTCATCTTGAAGTAACTTCGCCTTTATTGGTGTGATCGTCTTACGTCAGTATCCGTATAATCTTTATACTTTTCAGTATGCAATATCATTATAAAATAATACGACTAGTAGAACTTAGAAAAAATTTAAATTTCTGTATGTTCCGTAAACGTACAAAATGAACCACCATTAAAGTTATTCACACTTGTCAGTCTTTTTTATGTAACTTGAAAGAATGTAATCGTGAAAGTTTAAAATACTAGAGCAGTTTGGGTTTCACTTTGCCAGATTGTACAATAAGAGAAGTGCTCAGCTGAGTGCAGTGCAGAGCCTTTAAGATTGTCTTTCAATTCGGACTGGACTATATGGTCTGCCTTTTGTAAGTCATTTTAAATAGGAAGTAGTTTTAATGAGGTTTTGAAAAGTCGTTGTTCTGTTTGGAATGCTTCCATTGTGATATATATTTTATTCCTTGTGAAAGATTTCGTCTAGAGACGTTGTATGGTTCTCTGAACGTCTAAGATTGGAGTAATATTAAGTAGAGTAGGATATAGAGTTGACGCAAACCACAGTTTCCGTAATAAGTTGATGTATTAAGTAAAAAGTATACAGTATAGTTTTGGATGCTTATCTGTGGCCGATCGCTAGTGAAGCGAGTTGTCAACTGTCTTTATGAGCATTTACACGTGCAATATGTAGGTTGTTAAGTTAGCAAAGTATTGTACGGTGCAAAAAACCGTACATGCTCCCGAGGAAATAAATGAGAAGTGATTTAGTCAGATAAGCATCCAGTACATAGCAAAAAATAAACAAAAACGTATCAGTAACTACACATGGAGTTCAGCAAAGTGAAATCCTCGTCTTTTGGGTTTCGCTTCGGTGTAGATGTGATCTGAAGATGCAGGACTATGCGTTTGCTGCATCTTGATGTCATTCCGATGTTGTCTCTCAGTATGTGTCGAGGGGGGTGTTCGTCTCAAACACCTCCTTTTCTTGTATCTAAACACCAGTAGCGAGAATAGAAGTACTGCCTTAACCTTTTCTGCACCCACTTTTCTACACTCTTACCCATTTCTGCAACGTGTAAGGGTGCAGGTGAAGTTATAAGCACATGGTATATCTATCAACTTATCTCTCAGGGTGACAGGCGTAGTGAGTGCCCCTCAGATCTTTGTGATTTGAGTGATGAAAGCTTTGAGTGGCACTGAAACTGTCATGGATAGGCGTGCGGTTTACCACCAGATACACGGCTTGTTCGTCTCGTCGTTTGATTACAAAAAGATTATAGAAGGTACATTAAGTGACTGGAAAACTTCAAAACAATTGTTGTTACTGTCTCGCACTATAATAAGTTCTGAGCCTGCATTGGGAGTATCTGAAAGACCTCAATTTACAACAGTGATATATTAGACAACATCATATACGTTGCTCTGATCCCACAGTAAGTAGCTAGCGCACTCGTGTCTTGGAAATTGGAAACGACGGTACCACAAACACCCAGACCCGAAGCAACATAGAAAAGTTAGTTTTCTACATGGTCCTGGCCGGGGATAGAAAACGGGACCTTAGAGATAGCGACACCATGAAAACCGGTGAGCAAACCTCTCGAACACGGAGGCCGTCGATTTATTTGTATAAAAGACCCAAAACGACACGTTATCACACCGGACCGGCGCCAACTCACAGCTACTGCCACGTGATCGCATTCTCAAAACTCATACTCAAAACTGCTGATACTTCGTTGAGCTTCACTCACTCTTACAGGGTCCCATCACAATCATGGCCTGTAAAGTCGTAGACGTAAACTCAGTACCAAATTTCGGTACCGGCGACGGATCGTAAATTCTGACAGCAATATACCGAAAGTTGATAACTTTTAAATTCCATATATTAAGCTAACAGTGGAATGAATAGCTAATAGAATTAATAGATCTATACAATAATAATATCTTTCTAGAGATCGAGAGTAGACGCCCAGATTCTGTTGCCATGTCGGGGCCACCGCTCGTAACCAATTGAGTTAAGTACATTTAGACTGAATTAATTTTTCTTTGTTCACAAAAAATACATAAAAATGAAGAATAAATCATGATATTTAATAAATAAAAATCTCAGAAATGTTCAAATTTTTGTTGAATGTCAGTTTTATTACCATGATACGGATTTCTTTTTTTTTTTGTGAAATTGATCCACTAGTTCGTTATAATTATTAATAACGATGATCGAACACTTGGAAAAAACTCCTTCAATCCCGCCGGATTCGAAATCGTGTGCCAATTAGGCAACGGAACGAACTAGCGGATCTTACGAATTTTTCTATGTGCTTATGGGAGATCTTTGTTTTTAGTTTTTAACGATTTTTTGCCGTAACGCCGTCATGGTGCCATCTATGAGAAATCTATAAAACTTTTTCTTCACTCAGCCAGGTACCTTTACAGCTATTAGCGGCTGGCAAGAGATCTCGTTTTAATAATTGTAATTAATTTACAAAAAATAGTTGAAACTCATTGTAGTAAAATATCGTGACTATAACCTAATGTAATAAAAATAGTTAATCATTAGGTACTTCAAAATAAGGTGGTAAATACTTTACCTTTATTTTATTAAGGGTTTGATAATTTTCTATTCAAATATTTCACAATTACTGGCTAGAGATAGGACCGTTGTATCAACAATGTTATGAAAGTTTTCTTTTTAACCAAGTTCATCAAAGGCGGAGTTTCTTTATTCTTCTGTATTGTCTTTTTTTGATATTTCAGTTTTTATTACGTTTGAGAAAGTTTTGTTTTGAGATGGGGTTCTTTTAAAACTTTTGTTGCGTTTGAGAAAGTTTTGTTTTGAGATGGGGTTCTTTTAAAATTTTTGTTGCGTTTGAGAAAGTTTTATTTTAAAATGGGGTATTTGAAGTTTTTTAACCCCCGACGCAAAACGAGGGGAAAACGCTATGCAAATTTGACGGCACTGCTGTAATATGCTAACCCCAATCTGACGCTGCAACCAGGGCAGTCTTTTTTTTTTATATGTGACAGGTAGATAGCTTCACTTCACCTAATGTTAAATGGAAAGTATAACCCAAACGCGAAGGAATCACCGCCGTAGCTTCCTCCGCCCACAAGATACCTCTTCACGCCTCGATTAAATGACCCCATATCATAAGAGAGAAAGAATATAAATGGAGTTCCAGTTATTAACTGTGCGACAGAGAAAGGTGCCACCAAACCGTTTAGTTCGCGATGGAGTACGGCAAGTTGTAAAACGGTGACTACATAAACCAGAACGCGTGACTCGATGAAGAAAAGTGGACAGTGGAATAAGAGAAAAGGAGAGGGTGGGATAAGATTGTTATTTTATTACCTATCTATTCCAAATTTGCATATGCGTTCCCAGCCTTTGAAAGCTCTATTGACATGCTTGTTGAAGAACCCCATATCATAGCGCAAGGGAAATACTTCAGGAGGAAGACCATTCCATATCTTGCAGGTTCGAGGAAAGAACGAACATGATGCCCGTATAGTCTCAGAATGCCAGGCATCAACGATGTGCGGTTGGGTTCTACTCCTTTGGCGGGAAATGCGATGGTGGAAAAGTTCCTCTGAGTGCTCCCCGTTATACAGACAGTAAACACGCATAGAGAGCTAACGTGTCTCGGTATACGAAATGTCTCCTGAATTTTCTATTTCGTTTACTTTGAAGTTCTCTACGCATCGGTCCTTAAATGATCAAATTTTGATGATCAAAAATTGGTACAATTAACTGCAAAATTTGGTTCACCTCTTTTCGTGTTCGTTTTAACATTCATGAGATATCAAAACTTTATAGGAGAATACTATTAATGGCCATTAAAGCATTTTAAATATTTAGAAAAAACAAAAAACAAAAGAAAATTTATTAATCAGATAAAATAAAAATGACACATCACTTTTCAAAAGAACAAAATTCAATACAAGCGTTTTTATAAAAAAAATTCAATAATTTAAATTTTTGAAAATAGAGATTCATGGTTATCAGTTCGTTCTGTTTTCAATAATTTCTATTAAAGTAAATAAACAAATTGTTATAAACATTCAACGAAGTGTTTGTGGTTGTACGATTTACAAATAAAATTAACAAAACTTAATCATGCCTTGGTAAGTCCTATTGCGATTATAATTTAAGCTCAGATGAAATAAGGACCTGTGGGCATAAGTGGACTATGTTCGTTTATATATTTAAACAGTTATTGTCCTGTCACCACCTCAATCCTCACCTTTGTGTTATACTCGAGCAGAAAAAGATGATGCCTCAACTTCGTCAACACCGTCCCTCCCTTATCCTATTAGGGGTCCGTGTATTATGCCTTCTTCTGTACATATCCATTTGTTTTTGTAGCTTCTTGTGAAAGAGTTCGCCCAGGGAAGTACTGCCATCTTACCAATTTCTACCGCCGAGCAGTAATATGAGAATTATTGCGTTCCAGTTTTGAAGGGTTCTAGTGAAATTTCAAGCAAATTGATCTTGTCAACTTATGTCTCAGGGTGACGGACGCAGTGGCAATGCCTCCCAAATCTTTCCATTTAAAGCTCAAAGTGACACTGCACCTGCTATGGACGGGCGTGTCGCTTACCACCAGGGGCATGACTTGTTCGTCCGATGTACATTACAATTTTTTAGAGCGTTTCCTGGTCAAGATGTGATTATTTGATATATAATACAAAAACCTGCTAACAATAATTTAATCCAATTTAAATTTATAGCTGGAACCCTGCGGTATCCCCTTACTACTTGGGAGCAGGAATCAAGTCGGGGCCTCGCGATGGTGCGCCAGTCGACAACATTTTTCAGAGTAACACTGTCTACTGCGGGCCCCCAGGATGCGGGTATTGGTATTAACAAAAAGACCGTATCCGAACTACGATGACTATTGTCCCCAACTGCGTATCTTCAAAATAAGTCGAGCGTAATTTTTTAATTCGTAATTAAAGCCTTTTTAGATATGCTCGTTCTTCGCTACCGCTGTGGACAATGAAATCCGAGTGTGTACGCGGTACCGCTGTTCACCGCTATGGGTAGCAAATTCCCTTATTCATTATCATTTATTTTTATTATGTCAATGAATCGTCAATTAACTGACTTGTGGGCTGTGCGGAGGAATGAATTTGCTACTGCTCCCGCGTCATAAGGCAAAAACCAATTTTGCAAAGAAAGCAAAGAAATACCGCGTATACCTTAAGTATGACGCGGTATTCCGGTTTCGCTCTAGCCCAACTTCACTTCATACAAATACCCGGATGTGATTATAGCTTATATCTGACCAGGTCTTAATATAACGTGTGAGGGTTGATCCCAAAAAACACATTTCAATTCGATACTGAATACTCACTGCAGACTGGAATGGAGCATCTATAATAATAATTAAAAAGAAGTTACAAGACCTGCCAACCGAATGAACAGTGTTAAAGATCAAGGGCAACAGTCGCTCACAATGCATAAAAGATGCTCGAATTGATGTAGGTATGTGAACATTTCAGTTGTCAAATGTTACATGTGACCTAGATACAAGACGATGCCAAAAAGAAAAAGAATTCCAAAGAAAGGAATACATTATAGTTTGAAAAACGTAAAATTGGTTACAAGTGTAATTAATGTATGGTTAGTTCGCTTAAAATTAATGTTACGTCTAATGTTCGAAACGATTTGGTAAAAAAAATATTGCATAAATTCTGTATAATTATGAGATAAGTACAAATAATTTTTCTATGCTTTGTAGCTGCTTCGTTTTAGGTTACTAATAAATATATTTTTTTTATACTCAAGTGTTTTTCTTTTAAATATTGTTATCAAAACATCGCATTGTTTTTATATCATCAGCATTACATTTAAAAGGACAGTGAACGCTGAAATTGATTTCAGTTTACTTAGGTGAACCAAAAGCTAGTGCAGTCTACTTGCACGACTGCACGCTGGCAGTCAGCAGTTGGAGGCAGCCACGCCAACTGCACCCAAGACGCTATCCTTTCGGGACTGTTGGTTCCACTAGGGGGTCCGGTAGGATTTTGATAGTACTCATGTCCTCACTACATGACATGGATAGGAACATAGATTTAGTAAATCTATGGGTCGGACTATCAGGATTTGTTTATCCTTTTGTCTCCATTCCTGTTGTAAAGATACTGGTGGTACAAATATTCTGACTATTGAAAAATATAGATTGTTGTCACAATTATCAAATGCACAACGATAAAACTCAAAGGAATAATGATTAATTAATAAACTAAAACATTTGACACAGATTACAAAAGATTCCAGGCTAAAAATTGACAAATATAATACAATTATTAATACAAAGATCGAGCACTCAGAAAAAATTTCTTCGATCCGGCCGGTTTCGAACCGACGTCTTCTAGCTTACCGTGCCAGACTCTATACCAACTAAGCGTCTAAAGCTAAAACTAAGCGTCTGGCACGGTAAGCTAGAAGACGTTGGTTCGAATCCAACCGGATCGAAGGAATTTTTTCTGAGTGTTCGGTCTTTGTATAATAATTATAACAAACTAGTGAAGTAATTTCACAAAAAATAATTGAATATCAATTCAATAAAAATGTAAAATATATTACATTTTTTTTAATTTGGTACCTTTGTGGTAAGACGATTCTGGAAATTATACTTGCTCTTAAATTACTTGAAGCCCCAAACGGAAACTAACGTAGGTAATTGAAAAAGTTAGGGCACGAAATTAATTAGTGTTCGGACCCGTGCTCCAAAAGTCCCAGGATCGAGAATACCTACACTTCACAGTACTATACATATCTTACTGAAATGAAACCACAATACAATAGAATAATTATCTTCTCTATCTAAAAATGTTAAAATTAAATATTGTAATATGTATTCAAATGTATGTTTACAAAAAGCAACCCTTAGACTTTCTTGCTCATTCTTCTTAGCGGAATCTGTCTTACGAATGAGCAGTAGATTTTGATCAGTATAACGATTTCAAATGTCATTTGCTTACATGAGATATAAAGATTATTTTTTAAATCACGCAAGTACACTAAGTTCCGCCACACGCCACTAGATGGTGTCATGTTATGGGAGCAGTGCACATGAGTCAAACACGAGCGTTGGGTTTAGACTGGTTTATTCCATTCGGGCTACCCACAATGTACTATATAAAATAAAATATATGACAATCCTCTTTTTATAAAACAATTAAAAAAATACAATTAACTGATAGACACAAAATTATATCTTTTATTAGCATTAGTATGCTAATTAATGAACAGAATAATAACAAAAGAAAAATATTAAATGTATGAATTGACAATTTCTCTAATCTATACTTACCTCTAACATATAAGTGTAGACCGAGCATAAAATATGGCAACTTGAATACATTTAAACAATCAACTTAGTTGCATTTATAATTATTATTATTTTGATTATTCAGATTTTAATAAATAATTATGAGTATATTTTTTAATTTGGAAACGTTCGATAACTGCTTAAATGTCTATTCAATCTCTCAATTTCAATAGTATATAATATTTATTATAACAAAGATCGAACCACTTAAGACAAATTCATTCATCCATTATTAGATAACTACAAATTTGCAGAGACAACATGCAATATAACATGGCAATGTTTACAATTTAATTGTCCCTACCAGTTATTAACATCCACAATAAACATGCACAATCATCTAATTAGCTTAACATGTACATTTTAATAATATTTAAGTATGATCATCAACAAAAAATTGCAATACTATCAATAAAAAGATCATTTAATTGTAACTATTGCTATTAAGTTTAAATTGTTTAAAAAATTAACAGAGTATTTCATTCATTTAAATGTTCAATTGATATTATATTTATCAATTGAGCCAATTATATAATTTACATTATTTCAATTAACTTATACGGGTGCTTATTTATTAATAATATTAACTTACGGGCGCAGCGGAGAAACCCCACCGATCAGGAGGTCGCACTATCCTGCCGAAGCGAGTACGATACAGATTAGTTTGTGAACTACGATCAGCTGATGTTTGTAAATACGGTTGACAGGAGCTGGACGCAACGCGTGTGCTTAACGAGGGAGTAATTACGTCATTATCGTATGAGTCAAATACGTACTCTGGTCTCTGGTTTGAATCGACTATTAAATGTTTTCTGTTGCGCCTAAGCACGTTACCATTTAGCATTGTTACGAGATATGACCTGGGTCCCACAATGTCCTTAACTGTTCCTGGAACCCAACTATTAAACAATCTCAATTTTACTTTCTGTCCGGGGACTAATGAGCTACTGTTTTTAGCACTTCTATCATAATAATATTTTTGTAGTGCTTGTCTTGCGCGTAGTCTGGCATGTATGTTACGTTTTGGTACACTAGGCATTAATAGGTCAGTTTTGCACGGTAAAATGCTACGAAGTCTTCTACTATATAATAGTTCAGAAGGCGAGGGCACGTCAACACTTATCGGTGTACTTAAATACTCCAATAATGCTAGATCCAGATCTGTTTGGTCAAAACTAGTCTTTCTCATAATGTTTTTTACAGTTTGAACCGCACGTTCGATTTGGCCGTTAGATTGTGCGTACCTTGGAGATGAAGTAACGTGATGGAACTTCCACTGTAAAGAAAATTCTTGAAACATATTTGATGAAAACTCAGGGCCATTATCGCTCATTACTGTTTCGGGTATGCCGTGTCTTCGGAAAATGGATTTTAATTCTGCAATTACGCTTTCTGACTTTAAGGAGTACAATTTCGATATTTCAATGTATTTACTATAGTAATCAATGACAATAATAAATGGTTGGTTCGCAAAATGGAAAATGTCTACCCCGAGCTTGCACCAGGGTCTATTTGGAATTTCATGTGATAGAAGTGGCTCCTTGGAATTTTGTTTCCTGTGAGTTAAGCACGCTTGACAGTTTGATAGGTAGTCCTGTAGCTGTGTGTTGATATTTGGCCAATATATTGTTTCTCGCGCTCTTAGCTTGCACTTTTCTAGCCCCAAATGGCTGGAGTGGATTTTTCTAAGAATATCGTGACGCATGCACTTCGGTATCAAAATTCTATTTCCCTTCCAAACCATACCAAAATTGATCGTCAATTCGTCCCTGATATTCCAATAGCACTTTAAATCGATAGGTAATTTATCCTTTTCATTTGGCCAACCGCGTTTAATAACTTTGATTAGATTTTGTATATCAATATCGTCTCTTGTACACTTCTGTATTTGCAAAAAATGTGTGTCAATTACTGAGTTGCTCGCTGTAAGAGCGCACACCTGCGCTTGCGCTTCAAGATGGTCGCGCGGGGGAAGAGAAGCACTCGTGCTCGGTGCAGCCGCACGAGATAGCGTGTCGGCGATGTACAAATATTTACCCGGCTTGTAAATTAGTGTGAATGAATACGGTTGCAGTCGCATAAGCATTCTTTGTAACCGTGCGGGTGCATTACAAAGTGGTTTGTTTATTATATTTACGAGCGGTTTGTGATCCGTTTCTATAGTTACATCTGTGCGTCCATATATGTATGTATAAAACTTTTCGCACGCAAATACACAAGCTAACAATTCTTTTTCGATCTGAGCGTATGCCTGTTCAGTTTTTGTTAAGGATTTGGAAGCATAACAAACCGGTAGGTTGTTTTGTAGCAAGCACGCGCCCAGACCATTTTTGCTTGCATCTACTGAAATTACTATCGGGGTCTTCATGTCATAATATTGCAAAACAGGCGGCGATGTTAAACATCTCTTTAGGTCCGCAAAACAATGATCGTGTCTGGTGTCCCAATGCCACTGAATGTCTTTTCTCAAAAGTTCACGTAATGTAGTGGTTTTTTCTGATAAATTTGGTATGAAGCTACTAACATATGTCACAAGACCTAGAAATCTCTCCACGTCCTTGACGTTTTTGGGAGTAGGCATGTCTTTAATGGCTATTATGTGCGAATCATCGGGACGTATGCCATCACCGCTTATTTTATGGCCGAGATATCTGATTTCCTTCAAACCGATTTTACACTTCTGCCTGTTTAGTTTGATGTTAATGTCTTGACACCTTTTTAATACTGCCCTCAGTCTCTGATCATGACTTTCTTTAGTGTGACCGTACACTAACAGGTCGTCTACGAACAGAACTACACCCTCTATATCATCGAAATGACTGTATAAACGTTTGTGAAAAATTTCTGACGCTGATGATATGCCGTATGGCATTCGTAAAAATTTGAACCTTCCGAAGACTGTATTGAACGTACACAGGTCTGTGCTACTGGCATGTAATTTCACTTGCCAGAAACCGTGTTTTGCGTCTAGAGTACTGAAGTACTTCGCACCTAGTAAGTTGGCGGTTATCTCTTCAAAAGTTGGGAGTTTAAAATGCTCGCGCTTAATGGCTTTGTTTAGGTCACGTGGGTCTAAGCATATACGCAAGTCACCGTCGGGTTTCTTGACCACTGTCATGCTACTGACCCATTCCGTAGGTCCTTCTACCTTAGAGATTATTCCCTGGATCTCCATTTCTGTTAATTTCATTTTTATTTGTTCTTTCAGTGCAATTGGTAACTTTCTAGGTGCATGCACTACAGGAGAAAAATCATTATTTAATTGTATTTTGTATTCGCCTGGCAAACACCCCGTACCCGTAAATATGTCCGGAAATTCGTCTAGTATGTGTTCGCTAGAGCTACGAGTACACTTGTCAATGTGCATTATTCTTTTAAGTAAATTTAATTCCTCACATGAAGTCCTTCCAATCACTGGAGGTGAATCTACATTGGCGATTATAAAGTTTAAGAAAAATATGCTTTCTTTATAATTTACTTTTAAAAAACACTTGCCTATTACTATAATATTGTCCCCGGAATACCCTCGTAACTTGATTGACGTTTTTGTTAGATCACTCTCTTTTAAACCAATACTATCTAAAAATCTGTTTGGCAACACGTTTACGTCCGCTCCAGTGTCCAATTTAAAATTGATCCAAGAGTTATTTATTTTTAATTTTACTGTCCAATCGCTGCCTAAGTTATTAATTTGAGAAATTACCTGATCGGTGGAGTCCTCCTGCACAGCGTATACCCGTCGCGCCGATCTACACATTCTCGCATAATGATTCACCCTGTTGCAATTGTCACACCGCACGCCGAAAGCGGGACACTGCATTCTTTTGTGTGTTCGCCCACAGTTACTGCACCTGGTCATTACCCTGCCCTGATCATTTGCAGTTGATTCCAGTGCCAAATTGCGTGTATTTATGTTGTTGCCCGCCGGACGCTGTTGTGAAAACGAAGAGACATAGTTGTTGCGATATACTTTGTTTTCGCGCGTTCCATAACTAGCACTAGTTCGTAGCGGTGTGAGCGGCGGACGCCGCGCATGGTGCAGCGCGGGTCGTTTGTTCACTAGGTGTACGTCGTAGGTTTCCGGTTCGATTCTGTCGTTTTTGTTAGATATCTCGTGTATGTGATGGCCATAGTTCTCAGTTTTCATGTTTTGTGCTTGCATTCTAGATATTTCAGACAGCTTGCATATATCCAAAGCTTTTTTTAAATTAATGTCGGGCTCCCTGAGCAATCTTTCTGAAAGTCCCACATCCTTAACGCCACAAATAAACCTGCTGCACACTAAATCGTCTTGTAACTCCTTGAACTCGCATTTCGCAGCTATTTTATTTAATTCAAAGACATATTGCTCGGTAGACTCTAGTTCTTTCTGATTTCTATTGAAAAATTTATGTCTTTCCACTGCTAAATTCTTTTTCGGCACAAAAAACTCATCAAATTTTTTTAACAATTCATCTACCGTCTGTATTTCCTCCGCGAACTGATCATATACTTCGCGGCATTTATCTCCAATGATATGTAGTAAAATATTCAGTTGCACTTTTTTGTTCTTTTTTGATATTTCACACGCTTCAAAATAAATTTTAAAAGAATTCTTCCACTTTTGCCATTCTGCACTCAAATTCCCTGATGTAACGTTCGATAAATTGTTCTCGAAAAGAAATGGCGGCGGTGGTTGTAAAACCGACTCCATCGTTGTACAAGCAATGTTGAGACTTTCCGTCGAGTCGTCGAAATGGTCACTTTCACTTTCTTCCGACATATATTTTCATAAACACCATTTCACTCACGCAAACTAATATTTTTTTATTATTACCGGCTGCGCCATGTCATGTTATGGGAGCAGTGCACATGAGTCAAACACGAGCGTTGGGTTTAGACTGGTTTATTCCATTCGGGCTACCCACAATGTACTATATAAAATAAAATATATGACAGATGGCATTGGCCCTATTGTATGCATTACTAAAACGCGATGTTGAGATTTTCCCTTTTGTGTGTTTTATTGATGTATCATTTTTATAACGGGGCTGACATGTCCAATAATAATCAAAACCCCTAAATAAATAATAGAGTTTAAAAAAATCCTTCGAGAACTAATACTGACTACTGTCGGAGATGAGGTTAACCACTACACACCTTTCTTTTAAAGAATTGTTCTTTAGATCGTTACCTCAAACTCTAGCCAAATTCGATGTGAAAAGTCAACAAACAATAACATGCTATGTTTAGGGTTCTCACCTTAGACTGTTTTACAGTTACCACAATTTCGATATTTTTACCCGAAATTCGATTAGGCTATTTATAATACCAATCTTGAAGCCATGTATGTGGTGAATTTTGTTCAATTTAAAATTAGTTACTAGTGTCTCAAAACACTTGTTTTGAAACACTAGTAACTAACAAAAACTACCAGTAACTGATTATGTACAAGGCTGTGTCATCCCTAACAGACTCTTGATTTGCAGGAAGAGATTGCAAACATTTAAGTTCAAAAACGCAAATTGATGCTGAATCAAATTTATTTATTTATTTTATTTATTTATTTATTCACTCTCACATAAGGAAGATTGTACATTATAATTATATGTTAAACAAGACTTAATAATTACTAAAGTTAGCTACCTTAAGCGAGAGTCTGGAGTTCATACTAGGTAACTAGACCTGTGTTACAAATCTCCAGGCTCCCACCCCGTTACAATTTATTTATTTAGTTTTCAAAAAGGTAAGTATATAATCTGCGTGCGTGCGTGCGTGCGTGCGTGCGTGCGTGCGTGCGTGCGTGC
>NW_020653731.1:5655421-5662956 GCF_003589595.1 Hyposmocoma kahamanoa
TCTCTCTCTCTCTCTCTCTCTCTCTCTCTGTGTGTGTGTGTGTGTGTGTGTGTGTATGTATGTAAGCGTGTGTGCGAGTTCTGAATAATATAATATTAGAATATTGAAAATAATTACATTTATTTAGTGACTTTTATTAAATTTTCACTGGTGTCATAGTCCAATGTTAAAAGCCATTTCATCAATGTAACTTTGCAAAAACAAATATGTAATAACTTAATACAATATGGGGCGGTAAAGAAGGTTCTAAAATCATTAACTAGATGTCACTAGCGGTTCATAATACTGTAAATCTAGCACAAAGATCCTTAATAAAAACACATAGGAGAATTTC
The DNA here is from genome assembly GCF_003589595.1 of Hyposmocoma kahamanoa. Classification (NCBI taxonomy): domain Eukaryota; kingdom Metazoa; phylum Arthropoda; class Insecta; order Lepidoptera; family Cosmopterigidae; genus Hyposmocoma; species Hyposmocoma kahamanoa. The sequence goes on from NW_020653731.1 coordinate 5,655,756, forward strand.
GACAACTCGATAACTTGACCCGTAGCTCAACTGGTAAAGAGCAATACTACGGTGCAACGTGACGGGACGAACAAGTCGTGCACCTGATGGTGAGCTACTTGCCTGTCCATAAAAATTGCAGTGTCACTCAAGAGTTAATTTAAATCGCAAAGATCTGAGAGGCACTGTCACCCTGAAACATAACTTGACAAGTCCCATATGTCTGTAATTTCACCATACTAGTGGAGTAAATAAAAACAGTGAACACAACATAACAGTGGAGTGAATAAAAACTAGTGGAATAATTTCACAAAAAATATCTCAATAATAACTTTTTTTTTCCTAATGGCTTGTGAGACTACTTAGTCTCAATTCTACCAGTGTCCGTTTTCTAGAAATAATAACTTAATACAAAATCAAATCTAGCATTAAACATTAATAGGATTCAAAAACTTAAATACTTTATTCATAAATCAAATCAATAGGTATTTTGTAAACTTTGTAATAATTGGCTAGGTGATTATTAAGTACTTCTACATAACTCAATTTTCAATTCAAATTACACGTACAGGTCGGGGCACAGTTAGCCTATATAATAAGCATTGACAAAAATGTTCTTCCCACCTGCCATCAGTGATTGCCTAATAAAGTTTGATAATAAACATTCTATTTCGAATTTTGGCTAGAGTACAATACCGATTGTTAGAAAAGGGTATTCTAGTGGTTCACCCAGAGCCGTGTCCTACTTGGAACGGTCTTTTTACGTAAAATTTTATCGTTTGTTGTACACCCGGCGTTACGTTAAGCGATAAACATTATGTATTTATATACTATAACTTGTACAATAGGTATATACATATTTATTAAATTAACAGACGAGCTACTTCTTGGGAGACAGTCATCGTCGCCTACGGACACTAGAGCTACCTATGCGTTGCCAGCCTCTGAGAGCCCTTTTGACATGCTTTTCGAAGAACCCCGTACATATATATCATAGTGCAAAGAAAATACCTTGGTTCCGCAGATTAAATATGAAATATTTGTATAACCTACACGTATGTAATTTGAGGTTGTCTATGTGTGTGTCCATGGCACCCGCGACACAGGGTTTCCCTAATGCGGGGCTACGAGTGTGCATTATTTATATATTATTATTTTCTTCCGCCGGTTTGCCTTCTCGTTCGCTGTTCTTGGTGTTGTCCTTGAGTACTAAATATCAAAATCGCAGTACCAGTAAATGTAAGTACCATGGCACTACAGTACTGCCGAGCTGTTAGCTCACGGGTAACAAGCCATGCTAATGTCGGGCCAATTCACCAGATTGTGCACGAAAACGGCAAACTCATCGCTTTAATGGCTCCAGGAACGTACCAAGATGCTTTGTTAAAACGAAGAAAGGACAAAGTTTTCAGTGCTGTCAGATAAGACAAAAATCGTAAACATTTCGGGCTCATCTTTTTGCAATACACCTTTTAAACAGCCGATTTTTTACTAGCCCATAATAACTATGATCCGTTAGATGCTTAATTTAATTAGTAAGTTGAAGCACGTTGCACTGGCACGCGCTTGGTTGACACCACCTGAGTACAAATACTGGTTCTGTTGTATTTATTGGGTATTATGAACACACACAGGTCTATGAAACCAAATACTGTCGTAACTAAAAATTGTAATAATAATAACGCACACACTCAACATAACCCCGCACTAGGGAAACCTTGTACAGAGGGTGCCATGTACACACATATAGACAACCACAAAATAAACCCAAACTCACGAGAGAAATAAATGTAGGCCCGTTATTATTATTATTATTATCATCATATTAGCCAGAAGACGTTCACTGCTGAACATAGACCTCCCCCAAAGATTGCCAGACTAGCCAGTTGGGCGTGGCGTGCACCTGATAAGGGCGGCGGGTAATTCTTTACTCATGTGATATTATGTAGAGCCCAGACAAACCGATGTAGGTTTAGGGGTAAGAAGAAAACAAGTTATTGTAATATTTTTTTACGTGTTTAGAGGAAATTAAATAAAATTATCAACATCAACCCATTTATACGTCTCACTGCCGAGCACGGGTCTCCTTACAGGCGATAAACCCTCGCCATAGTCCGCCACCCTGGCCAACGGGTGTTAGGGACTTTGAGTGTTGAGATCCATCTTCGAAGTGCAGGCTCGATTCGTCCGGGCTCGCACATCCAAGAAACTCGGAGATGCGAGTTTCTCGGACCTCGGATTCGAACACACGGCCTCTGCTTGAATATATAAATAAAACCACTGGGTGCAGTTTCTTTAATTTATGACAAAAGAATCGTCTAATCTTTTTCTGAGTCTGCCCTGTTTTTGCTAGTAAGAGGAGAGGGAAAGAACTAAGCGATGAATATATATTAAAATTAATTGTGTGCCGTCAAAATGAGATTCCGACCATTAGCGTATCAAAAGAAAAGCTGATAAATGAATTTTCATAACAAAAAAAAAAATTTATATGAGTTCTGGAATAAAATTGCAAACATTGCCCTCCTGTAAGATTTTCCAAATGCACGTTAAAAGTAGTTAAAAGTCATCGGATTTCAATCAAATCGAACAAGCGATAAGTGGGAGAGTGTGTGAAGTAGTTCGGATAAGTATAAGTAAAATAAAAATTATTTTATGATTAAGATCTGTACACTAACTAGGAAAAGAGCTTTTTGGTAGCTGTAGAGCTCCTTGTGAAAGAATTTATCCAGGGAAATGCTGCCACCTTACCTATTTCTGCCGCCAAGCAGTAATGAGAGCATTACCGCGCTTTCACGTACATTAATGACGAATCTGAATTCTATTTTCTAGGCAATAACATTTAAATTCCTCGAAATAATACAACCGCGCGGTCGTCACGCGGAAACCGCGCGGACGCCGCCCGGAACGCTCATTTAAGTTAAAACGTAAAAGCTGAATAAAGGACCCGTATTTGGCCATGACAGTCAAATGAGCGCGATTGAAATTCGTGTCGAATAAATAAGGGTGCTGGTGAATTACAAGCGTATGGGACTTGTCAACTTATGTCTCAGGGTGATCGGGCGCAGGAGGGTCTAATCTTTGCGATTTAAAGTTCTCAACATTTCGTCACTTGGTATTATATGTATAAAAAAAGATCTGATGATTTTTACGTGCCCGAACATTTATTAAATTCATTCAGTTCATTACAATAAATAAATAAAATAAAATTGTTTATTGAATAACGTATTGTACAAATGAATAACTAAATACTAATTATACGAATAAATGTAAAATATAACACACATTCCTGAACTAGGAGAATCATGTATTTCAGGTAAAAAATACTAATTATACAGAAGAATATATGATGATTAAATTATAAACAAAAAAAAATTAAAATATAAGCAAAAAAAAATTAAACAATAAAATGCATATTATAATCGCTTATTTGGTGCTACATTGATGTAATTGTAATTTTGGCAAATTTGGATAAAGGATGTTAATATGTAATTAATTAAGTCTTAATTCAATTATGCCAAAATTGCAATTAAGTCAATGTTGCACTAAATGAGCGAATATACCTGTACGCTTAAATTAGATAACATGTATTTTGGGATAATTAATAAATTCTCTTTAAACTCATTGCACGTAGTCAAAAACGTCCCAATTATAAGAGCCTTCAAGTAAAAAAAAACCACTTTTAGATCAGTCCATCTGCTTGGGAGTTACGATGCCACAGATAGATTCACGAATAAAAGCCATAAATTTATAACTCCCTTCTTTTGGCTTCGGGGATATAAACTCTATAGAAGAATTTCTTCGACTCGGTGGGACCCACGACCATGCTGCATCGTAGCATTGCTCTTACCAACTGAACCACACAGCTGTCGAAATTCTCCTACATGTTATTGTTATAGATCTTTTGCTGCCGCTAGTGACATCTTGTGAGAGATTTTTTTGCCTACTACAACCTCTTAAAATAATATTACTTTAACCTTACATTGACTTTTCGTACCATAATGCGGTTATAGTAAGCTTATTGTAATGTTAAAACTATGATGTTTTATTGGCAGCTTTGTGACTATTCATTCATTCAGTTCGTACTATGACGATTGAATGATTTTTTATTAAGTTCAATTTATTATTAATTAATAATAGAAATTAGATTAAACTAAAATAATTTGTATAACTTAATATAGCGTAAATTGGAATGTTTTCTTTGTAAAATTAAAAATAAGGTATTTAATTAATAACTATTGTAACTATAGTGAGAAAAAAATAGGGTGGTTTGCATCAATATTAGACATAACTGGTTGAAGACTGTACCACCCTAGTCAACCGTGACCATGGGACCTGTAAAGGGCCCGAAACGTCTGTTTGTTTGAAAAAACAAATATATGCGATTTAAATCCGGAAAAATAGTTTCATTTCCAATCTTAAAATAGTTACACGGATGCAATGGAAACAATATTATTTTCAGTTTTATTGTCTTAATATTGATTTGTAGTGATTAAAAGTTAAGTTGGACTTATTTATTTACATATATCTCTTCAATATTTTGGTTTTTTTTTACTTAATAGTACATAGTAAATAATTTTTCGTTGAATAAAAATACGCGATGTTTATTTCGTAAAATTATGACAGCGCCATCTATATGCTCCTTGGCGAAACTAACAGTTGACACTAGACTATAGTTCGGAATTCACAGCGTGACTATCAAGACTCAGCTTGTTTTATTTATTTTTCTTCATGACAACGCGGAATAATTATTGAAAACAACGTAATTTTAATATATTTTATTATTACATACTTTTCTTAACAGTCAAAATTCTCAGAATGTAAATAACATTAATTACTTAAACATTATTTTACGATAAGACGATTCGGAACATCAAAAAAGAAAGAAATGGCATTATATAGTTCGCATGGCGTTATCTCTTTCCTATTTTTAGTAAGGAATATACAATATTGGGGAATCATGCGTTCTTTCAATCACTTTTGCAATAATACAAGGTTCGTCATGGTACGAATATGAGTAATACTACAATAAGCTTACTGTATGCTTACATTGAAATAAGATTGTTTTCGGACAGGTCATGGTAGGCCCCCTGGTATCTTTATTCTTTACAAATGCGTAAACTGATGTACGTAGGGCAATAAGTTTTGAGATGCTCGAAATTTAAAAATGGAACGCACCCGTATTATATGTTTTTAAAAAGCAAATTTATTTAGAAATAGATCACCAAAAGCAATTTAGCTAAATTAAAAAAAAAATGACATTGTTAGTCATTTTACTACAACGCTTCCCGCGCTTTTTCTTTACAATAATGGATCTTAACCGTGAACATTTGCGTGCTATGATCTTCTATGATTTTAAGTGTGGCTTAACTGAACAATTGTGTTTGGAACGTTTGCATTCAGCATTAGAGGACTCTGCTCCTTCTCGTGCAATAGTTTTTAGGTGGTTTAAGGAATTTAAAAGAGGCAAAACTAACCTTGAAGATGACCTAAGAGGCGGACGCCCAGTAATCGTTACTGGTGATGAAACATGGATCTATCAATATGATCCAGAAAGCAAGAAGCAGTCGTCGGTGTGGGTCTTCGCAGAGGGACAATTACCGACAAAGTTGCAAAGACCTCGAAACGTCGGTAAAAAAATGGTAGCTAGTTTTTTTTTCTCGGAGCGGACATTTGTCGACGTCAATGTTAGAAAATAGTAGGTCTGTTAATTCAGAATGGTACACAACAGTAGCATTGCCAAAAGTTTTCCAAGCTGTGCGGGAGAGGAGACCAAAGATCGGGCTTCGGGGAATCATGCTACATCACGATAACGCCTCTTCACATACGTCCCTCAGAACAAAGGCGTTTATTGAGGAATCTGGTATAGAAACCTTAAATCACCCGCCGTACAGCCCTGACTTGGCTCCCTGCGATTTCTTTTTGTTCCCAACAGTGAAGGATAAAATCAAAGAAAAATTTTTTTCGAGTGTCGAAGAAGCAGTAGCTGCCTACGAAATGGCAATTTCAATGCTGACGGATCAAGACTGGCAAAAGTGTTTTCAGAGTTGGTTTAGAAATGAAAATGAAATTTGTGTAGATAATGATGGAGAGTATTTTGAAAAAATGTAAAATAAATTATATTAATATGTTTGGTATTTTATCTTTATCTCAAAACTTATTGAGTGACATACGTAGGTGTCGCATTTTGATCAAAAGTATTACAGGACACCCTGGACGAAGCAAAAAAAAATTTTCTGTGTTCGATCTTTTTATTAATAATCGTAATGAAACTAGTGGAGTTCTTACATAAAAAACTCTATAGTTCTATATAACAATTGACTAAAAGCCGTCAGGACTTAGGAGCAAAATTCATTTACCTAATTTATTTATATTCCTCGTTACTGTCACTGATTCTCATTTCATTTTCACTATGACGCACATACACAGGTTTGTAATATAATTTATAACAATAATAACTTGTGTCCACATGAAAGCCTTAAAGGACCGGCTTTTATGCCGTGTTGGTATTCAAACGACACATTATGTCATCGTATTATGTTGTACATCTGTCTCCTGAACGGACTGTCCTGCTGTGATTTCTTTATTACGATACTCATATGTACAATTGATTAATGTATATTTGTCTTTTTAAACAAACCAACGTTTCAATTTCTTTACCAGGTTCTATGGTTACGGCTGGCTATTTTATTTCCAATATTAAAATTATGGTATTTAAAAAAATACTCTAGTATATATCACACTGCATTAGAACACCCAGTGGAAGAAAGGGTAATAGGTAGTATTGGTCATCAACTATAATACTTATGTCTAATATTACCTCTATAGCAAATCGCTCTATTCTGAACTATAGTATATTAATTTAACGACCTTTTTTTGATATTTTATTGTTATTGAATATCATGATGATATTATTTATCTATTTTTTGTAAACGTACTCCACTAGTTTGTTCTTATTATTGGAACAAAGATCAAAGAATTCAAAGAAAAATTCAGTATCTGTTGCCTTAACATGGCTACAAATTGGGTAGAGCTGTAACCATATTGTGGCAACAGACGTTGGCTCGAGCCCAGTCGGATTGAAGAAGTTTTTCTTTGTATTTATTCAATCTTTGTATCAATAATAATACCTTATATTATTACCTTACCTTATAGTATTTTTAATTGGTTTGTTCGAAAAAATATATACATAATATCGTTGGCTAAATGTGAAAACCTTTTAACT
>NW_020653731.1:5663356-5670522 GCF_003589595.1 Hyposmocoma kahamanoa
ACGGATTTTTTCTGAATGTTCGATCTTTGTATTAATAATTATAACAAACTAGTTGAGTAATTTCACAAAAAATAATTGATTATCAATTGAATAAAAATTTAAGCCTTGTAACTCCTTGGACAAAATCTCTTTTTAACCGACTAAAAAAGGAGGGGGTTCTTAATTCGTCTGTTTTTATTTTGTAAGCCGAAAACTTCTTTTTTCTAACTTTGTAAACCGATTTTGATGATTTTTTTGTTGGAAAGAGGTTACCTCAGTAGTTTTAGCTATTTCAATTAGAAAAATAAAGAAGATAATATACCACCTCTCAGGGTGGCAAACTAGGGGACAAATTACTTTTGAGGTCGGTTTTTTAGTACTCTGTATTGAGATTATTTACTTTTCAAAAATCATCATCTACAGCCCGACTTCACCCTTTTTTGCTGGGTATAGGTCTCCTGTAGTTTGTGCCATCCACCACTATCTCACCCATCTACTGCCCGCAACTTTGACAATGCCGTCCCCACCCCCACCCATCTCGCTACAGGACGTCTCACATAAAAAATAAATAGATTTTCATATAATTGTATCTAGTAAGCCTGTTTTCAGTGCCTACTCAAAAGTTCAAATTAATGGAGGTTACGATGTTTACGAATTTAGTCGACGTAGACCAGAAAAATATTTTCATTCCCAATGTGTAGTAATCGCGAAATCCTAACAACTCGATTCATATAGTCGATGTTTTGTAGAAAGGGCGGGAGCGCCATTACGAAAAATTTTCAGGGGAGCAAGTTTTAGGTACTTAAAGACTGTTTTAGAATATTCCTATTTTAAAGTTCTACTTACTTTAGTTTTAATTAAGTTGAAGTTTTAAAATTAAATTTAAAACAGGATTTAAATATTTTTAAGCAAAAAACTAAAATATTCAAAATGGCGCTTTTGCCTTTTCTATAAAACATTGACGATATACAAATTTATTTCAATACAATAATAAGGAGTAATTTGAAATTGACTTGCGAGAAATTCTACAAGCTTATGTTCTAACATATGACGTTTAATGAAGCTTGTAAAAGAATTTACCACATCGTTATAAATTACAGCGAAACAACCATTACTAACTTTTATGTTCAGACGAGCGGAAATGACAAAGTTTTCAACGCGTTGTCGAGAAGTTACAAATCTCAACCATCACGGGCCTATCTCGGATGGTACTAGAGTCACCAAATTGCTGAATTTAAAAAGACAAAATCGGGAACAAAATGGAAAGAAACCAACCCAAAATATTCGACGTTCGCCCACTTATCGGGTTGTATCCGGGTAACGGTAATTACAAGTATGCATTTGCATGGTTAAATTAGTACCCACTAATGAATGATCTTCTTACTCTACAGAAAAAGTATGCACATATCCGCACGAATGTCAGTGCCATAGAATCTTGTAGACCACCTTTTTTAAAATTTATAAATATCGTGCACGACAGCCTCAACAGCCTCCTAGTCATTGTTGCGGCCAGATTCGACAGCCTATGTTTACAGGCATGGGTGGTTTTTCATGCGACAGCCAGAAGGGATAAATGTTATAGAAAATTTGTATTTACTAACTTAGGTTTACTCATGAGGTTACAATTGTTACTAACACGATATGGAGATAATCCGAAATAAACTATTAAAAAAATTAACCACCTTCTAGGCACCTCTATATAATTTGAAATGGCTAAATTTATTAGACAACACAGTGAATTATTTGTTATTGTCGTACACGCTTCTCTAAGACCCTCCAGATACAAGAATATTAAACCTTCCACAAATTATGGTAAGCATATATCAAAATTGTCCTTATTACAACGCACTCAAGATTCATAATAAACTTACCGAGTACTTAAGAAGTGAAACAAATTATTGGACTTTCAGAAACAAATTAAAAGAATTAGTAATTGACAAAATAATATTAATACAGCTCAAATGAATAATATATTGACAAACTTACGTACTTTCTTTTTATGTACTTGACTGAGACTGATGACAGGATATTTGACATCTAATATAATAATTGAAATTATTTTATTAGGTGTGTAAAGTAATCTAAATATAAAAATTAGCGATTAAGTGACATACCCCTACGGTGTGTCATTCTAATAAGTTGCCTAATGGGACTTGTATTAATATGACTTGCATTTTGAATAAATAAATAACGTGGTCCGACAAATCCCGTTTGAACTGGGCTGTTACTCAACATAATCTAAGTATTTTTTTTTATAATACCAAGTAACGGGACGAACTAGTCGTGCACCTGGTGATAAGCGACACGCCTATCCATAACAGTTGCAGTGCCATTCAGAGCTTCGCAAAATATCTTATGGTCACTGCCACTGCGTGCGACCGTCATACTGAGATTTGACAAGTTCCACGTGCCTGTAATTTCACCAGCACCCTTACCCTTCTAAACCGGAACGCGGTAATGCTAATATTACTGCTTGGCGGCATAAATAGGTAAGGTGGCAGTACTTTAAGTGTTGCCGTAAATGTACGTTATGATTTTTTTTTAATTTCTTTACTTATACGACTACTTTCAAAAACCATTTAAAGGGTTTATACGAAAGTAGAATGCATTGCAAATTAACTTGCCACTTGACTATGACTACGACAACCCAATTAGTATTTTTTTAAAACTTGTTTGCATTTTTAGCATTTGTAAACATATTTATGCAAATGTACAGGTATTTTGTTTAGAATGTCAGGCAGGATATAGTTCGCGGTCCTCATACTGTATGCATTAATGATTCTAGGCAAATGATACACAGGTAGGTAAGTAAGGGTACGTAATCGACTTGATCTATTTGTGTTTGTTAAAAAAAATATATTTTCGAATTGAACCAATATCATTGACATATTATTTGATTTGTTAAAGACCGATATCACCTTACAGCGGTTTAAAAAACCGAGATCGTTATCTTTATATTTACAATTGCTAACTTGTAATTTATACATATTATCTAAGTACTTTTATAAGTACTCCCATAGCTACTAATCACTTCATCAATTAATGGGTCTGCCAAAGCAAGGTATGACATTCTAAGCGTATGATATGACAACTTATACTTTAATATGGAAAGTTTAGCATTAATAGACCTGTAGGGTTAGCACTACGGGGCGCGACTAGCGCGAGAGCGACGTAAAGCGCAATATATAAATAAACAATAAATCAAATAAAAGAATACATAATATGAGTATGAAAATATCAGAACATCATAATTATCCATGCCGCTATTTACCTTGTGGCGGTCGTCTTCCACCTCGTGTTCTTATGTTAGGTAGCAAAAGACCTGAACTAAACAAAAGAAGAAGGAGATGGGTCCGCGGTGTCGGACAATCGCAGGCGGGGCTGTGGATAGTAAACTACGTGGCCACAGCCCGGCCCATGAGGGGTATGAGAGTACCTGGGGGTTTTTAGTAAGTATCACATAACCACCGCGCCTCCTCGTGACGCGGTGGTATCTATGACAGATTTTCCTCGGGAAAAAAATACTACTAAGGACTGAATAAAATATTTCAAAGCAGTAACAATTTTTCCAGAATGAGGCTCAAATGCTTTATTTCACGATTTCTGATAAATTAGCCTCTGAGAATACTAATCAAAATCAAAATAATCTTATTTCATAGGTAAGCATTATTATACTTGAAATCGTCACATTGGTTAAACTCTATCGTTCATTCGTAAGGCAGATTCGCCTAAGAAGAATGAGCAAGAAACTCTAGAGGTTGCTCTTTGTAAATAGGTAACATTTGTATGCATTCAACATTTACAATATATTTATTGTTTTGCTTTCAAACATCAGAGATCGAAACTACCTCCATGAGCTAAACGGGTTACCACGGATTTTTGTGCTCCAAGTACGTAGAATTTGTATAATTTCCTTTAGTATACAGTTTTTGTTTCACTATAGTTTTAACCTCGTGAATGGCAAATGTTGTATATCAACCGGAATCTTGTTATAGAAGCGTATACATTGCCCCCTAATTGAATTCGTCACTTTGTGAAGACAACTATCAAGAACAGCTAGTTTAATTTTATTCCTCGTATTAACGTTATGTCTGTCGCTATTTTTCATACAGAGATTACATTCCTCTTAACATAAATTACATTTTCATAGACGTACTGTGACGCTAGTGTAAAAATATTAATTTCCTTAAACTTATCTCTCACTAAGCTCCACGTTGTTGCATGATGTAATACCCCGTCCAATCTCGGCGACAATACTCTTGCATGGACACACTGAACATACGTACACAATTAAACAACATTTTGCAGAAATATAATTATTATAAAAAATAATGATATTCAATTATTTTTGTGAAATATAGATCGGACACAAAGAAAAATTTCTTCGATCCGGATGGACTCGAACGACTTCGCCATACCGAGACGGATTCGAATCCAGAATCCGGATCGAAACATTTGTCTTTGTGTTCAATCTTTGTATTAATAATTAAAACAATGAAAATGAGTAAAGAGTCAAAGTTAAAACGAAGTGAATCATAGAATTAGGCTACAGAAGCTATATTTATTTACTTTAAATACTATTCCTGAAAAAAATTTACATTTGTGGTTGTCCTAATGGAGCAACGACAACCGTCAGTTACGAAAGTTGTTTGAAAAAGTTTAAAAAATTCATGAAGACATTTGCATGTGGATTTGCTTTTAAGAATTTGTCTACCAACATTTTGATATTTTTAGTTCCAACAATTTAAATTGCTCAATTTCTATTTAAGGCTGGAATTAATGCCGAATTGACGAATTGGGCTCTTTTTAAATTAAATTCCTGATAATAATAATAGTCCACTAATCACAAAAAAATATATGATTCCTTGTATATGATCCTTATATATTTAATGTGTTGAGCTAAACTACAATTTATTAAGCTCTTTTTACGAAATAAAACTTACAGTTACGTCCTTCAAATTGAATAAAAAGCAATTTGTCTTTACATGTAAACATCCGCTGTTTATAAAATTTACACGAAAAAATAGATAATTTAATTTCAAACAGAATGTATTGTTCACTTTTGTTTTACTTATATAGTTCGTAAGTTAATTATTATTATTTGAAAAAAATAATTCCTTCCCACTCGCGAGATCTGCGCTGTACTACGCTCAGTACTACAGTAGTACTACGCTCAGCTTTCAGGCTTTGCGACGGGTGGACTGCGCGTGTGTTTCTGAGCGGTTTTATGCCACAAAAAGTTGCTGTTTTTAATTAATTTCACTTGTCTTTGTGTTAAATTTAATTTGTATATATGTATTTCATTTTCTTTTTATATTTTAGATTTTATAAATTAGTTATTTCGTTATATTTATATAGCATCTTTTTTAATAACTAACAAAGACTAGACAATATAGATATGCCGAAATAAAAAATAAATCTAAGGTTAAGTATGGAATTTGTACAATATACATGCAAATAATATGGCACTGGATGAGAAGGTTTAGGTGTTCTGGAAGAGAAGGCCTGGGTGTTCTGGGTAGTGCTGCAGAGTGAATTCTGTTGCCCTTGGTCTCGGGTTTGATTCCCGGTAGAACAAATTTTTTAAATGAACTTCCTAAACTTGGGTCTGGTCTGGGTTTCTGGTAATGGCCATGTTTGGATTCAGTTTCTCTGGCACTCATAAGGAGTACAGGGAGTTCCCTAGTTTGAGACCAGGTGGTTGGCAACAGAACAGACAAAAGTACATTTCCCAAATTGATGCTACCGGGAATCGAACCCGCGACCAAGAGTTACGGAATACACTCCGCGTCACTACCCACAACACTTAGGCTAAAACGATTTTAGAAAATTTCATTTCCGAAACTGGTTCTACCGGAAATCAAAACCAGGATGAAGTGCTACGGAATTCACTCAGCGACACTTTCCAGAACACTTAGGCCAAAACCATTTTAGGAAAGTTCATTTCCCCAATTGATACTGCCGGAAATCGAATCCGGAACCTTCTCATGCGTGCTTTATGTAAAATCTACAAATTGCTTAAAACACGACCACACACACAGCATATTCTCGTGAGAAAAAATATTCACCTTATTTAACACATTTGAAGTTCTATATTGTATTGCTATTTCCAAAGTGCTCCCTAAGCAGTCCGATGTCGCTCAGAAATTGTTTGCGTTTCAAAGAAATGTACCTTATTGTGGAGAAGCCTAGTCACGCTTTGTAGTGCCCGTGGTGGCATAAGCTGGTGACGTCAGGCTGCGCCGCGCTGCACCGCGGGACACAAAGACATACCCACCTTATTTAGTAGAAATGAAACTATACTGCATTGCATTTTCCGCCCACCGCTGCTTGCAAGAGTTTTGTTTTAAAGAAAATAGAAAACAAAGATAATAAAACCACCACTGATCCAGAAAATATCGCAAATATTTGCTCTCGTGACGACGAACCCATGTTTCAACCAGAAAATAGTACTCCAACTTCAATTAAACTACTTGTTCTCGCTATTTAGATTTTGACGCTTTTTAATGTTAACAATTTAGTTAATAAAGTACCTATTTTAATGTATATTTATTTAACCTCGCGCAAAGTACGTATCGTTATACTGTACTGTGTACTTCTTATTGTTGGAATTTCCATCAGTTAAAAACAAATTAGTCGTATTGGTTGTAATCACTTTTTTTTATAATTAATCTAAGTGTTTATTTACGTATTGTATAAAACAAATTGAATAAATAATACATAAAAGTGGTACTTTCATAGACGCATAATTAATTAGTAAATATTGAAGTTTGTTAAATGAATTTAAAATATAGCGAATAAAGGTATTTGTTTTAATTTTACTATTCTTTTCTACTTCTCTTTTATAGTTGAAAATAGTAGTATTAGTTGTTAGTTGATTTTATCAACTAACTATCGAATCATTGCACGATTTACCTAATACTTTCACTATTTATGCTATTACGATTTTGCCCCTAAAATATTATGTAATGTTTATTTTTACGATGGTTTATTCTCGAATGTCTCTGAGGGAATAACAACGTAGGTATAGATTGCAAAAAAACACATGACTCTTCTGTTTCCGAATTCACAACTTATCTTTATTTGACTTTGTGTAAGTACGAGTGGTAGATAGATGGCGTATGAAATTATTTATTTTATTTTATTTTATTTATTTTATTTATTTTATTTATTTTATTTATTTTATT
>NW_020653731.1:5670532-5690394 GCF_003589595.1 Hyposmocoma kahamanoa
TATTTATTTTATTTATTTTATTTATTTTATTTATTTTATTTATTTTAGGAAGGTTTACAGCTTAAACAATGATATATAACACAAAATAACAACGGAAAGCCTATTACAAACCTTCACAATTGAATATCTAAATTACAACTTAATCAATACTAGTGCTAAATTACTACTGCTTAGAAGTCAAATCTTCAAAGTCATTCGCGACTGTTCAAGCCTTAAACTGTTTCATGTCTGTTTCATACTTTGCCAATGTGTAAACTACACATTGTGGATTTTTAGCCCTATAAATATGGTAAAATATGCACTCCATACATTAATTACAACTATACTGTTGATTACTACAATACAATTATATCATAATTTAGTAAAGGAAATATTTAAAGTAAAATATAATCTGAACTAAATATAACCTTTTCATAAAAAAATCTACTTCAATTGTATTATTTTTATTGGAATTACATTTGAGTAAAACTCAAAAAACCAGATGGATCCCTTAATTTGCCACTCTTAGAGAATATTTTTTTTCAAATTTAAATGGGACCACTATAGAGGTATAGCTTTTCCAACAAAAAAATAATCATCGAAAACGGTTCACAAATGTCGGAAATATTGCGTAACGTAACACACACACACACAAAAAAAACTCATTGAGAACCTGCGCCATTTTTGAGGTCGGTTAAAAACTAAACGTTGTAACAAACCTATTTTATACCACATACTTAACTTTGTTTGTAACAATAGTTCCAAAGTTTACCGCTACATTGCATTGGCATCGAAAACGCGATTTCTGAATCGCGGTTTTAAGATTTTCCCTCGAATGAGGACTACTTCATCACAATTTTGTTTATGTTGAGAAATCAGAGAATACTAAGAGTTCAGAACGGTTTGCCAGGAGTTGACTTTCTTGGGAACTGCTGCCCGGACCTTCTGTTAGCGACGTACTCTCATATAGGGTGACTCTTTATTGCCCGTCATAAAGGGTGAAAATCATCGTCTCGGAACGGTTTCCAGGAGTAGAGTCCCTTTTTAGGAACAACTGCCCGGACATATAAGGTGGGACTGCATTGGCGTCATACAAGGTGAAAAGCAATTGAGTTCAAAACAAAATATTAAAGAGATACATGTAAATAAATAAGTTCAACTTAACCTTTAATCATTACAAATCAATATTAAGACAATAAAACTGAAAATAATATTGTTTCCATTGCATCCGTGTAACTATTTTAACATTGCTAAATTTTACAAAAGAGCAATATTACTTTAACGTTAAAGTCACGTCATGGTACGAACTGAGTGAATGAATAGTCACAAAGCTGCCAATAAAACATCATAGTTTTAACATTATAATAAGCTTACTTTAAGCGCCTTATGGTACGAAAAGTCAATGTAAGGTTAAAGTAATAATTTTGTTTTAAGAGGTTGTGGTAGGACCCCTGATGCAGTGCCCAAACGCGCTTTAGTGTGTTTCTCGTTGTTTTTATTACAAATACAACAATAAGGGCTATTACTCACTCAAGTCGTAGTTGATCATCCGATTTTCAAAGTACCAGAAGACATACGAAGGTGGCTCGGTGGATCTTTTCACGACGCATACCAATCGCAGCATTGAACCTTCGTGAATTATCTTCTCCGATTCTCCAACTATCTCCGCATACGCCGCTGTTGGAGAAGAATAAAGTTTCAAAATCATTGCACGTAAACGCACTTCGTATCGCACACTCAATAATAAAGTAACTAAATTCGAAAATAATTATATTTGGGGAATTATTTAAAGAAATAAACTAATATATCAGTTTTTTTATCAAACATGGCACATGAAATACTGTCCTTACTTAAAAGTGAGTAATAGAAGAAATACGATTTCAAATATAAAAAAAATAATGAAACATGGCATTGGGCTATATGTATATTACTAATGCTAGTTTCATTTTGCAAATGTCAGCATTTCCAATATTACTTTTCGATTTTAATCACTTTATTATTGATGTGCCAATGCGTTCACGTTAATTATGGGAAATAGAAAACATACTTTGCTTGATTTTTTTTTATGATACCAAGTTTTGCGGCTGGTGGTTAGCAACAAGCCTATCCATAACGGTTCAAATCGCAAAAATCCAAGAACACTTCCACTGCGCCCATCACCCTGAGACATAATTTGACAAGTCTCATGTGCCTGTAATTTTACCGGCACCCTTACCCTTCAAAACCGGAACACAATAATGCTCACATTACATTTGTCGGCAGAAATAGGTAAGGTACTTTTCCTGGACTATTTCTTTCACAAGGAGTTCTACTGCTACTAATATAACATAATTGACATTAATAACATCACATCTTGGTCCTATTATACAAAGCCGCAAATGGTACAGAGCTAATATCTATTAATATTTGTAAGCGACATTACCATCCCTAAATTAGCACTGGATTTTTAAATCTGTCTTAGGCGTCATAGAGACTTCATAGGTTAATGATGAGTTATCTAGTAATATTATTATAATTTCTACTCATTTCATAATTTATATATTTACTAGCTGGTGCCATAATACTATAGTTTTATTGGTTTTCCGTTCAAACTTTTGTCCCTATTTCTCACCTGTTTTTTGTGACAAAACGATACCTCCAATGCCTGCAAATACTGCGCCAACTTCATTTTTGGACATATTCTGTGTATATTTTGTTTTTTGTTTCTTTTTTTCCACAAAATTCGTTTTCTTTTATTTTTTTTTTTGAATTCTGTTCTTTGTTTCTTTATTTTTTTCCACAAAAATCCGGAAGGAAATATTAATAAATAAATATGGGTGTTTACAAAAATAACACAAAATGACCAATAACTAAAGTTGGCGTATTGTTCTGGGTCCCATTACCTCTATACCAACTGGTTTAGCGGTTTAGACAGACATAGTTATTTTCGCATAATTATAATACTAGAAATACCACGTGATTGACACAAACGAGAGATAATGGTAGATTAACCAAAATTAAATCACTGCTCTATAAATTAACAGGTGCATAAGCAAAATATCAGCTGATATCTATAAAAAAATAACAACTAATTGGTAGCACATAGTTTATTAATAATAATAATAACGCACACACTCAACATAGCCCCGCACTAGGGAAACCCTGTGTTGCGGGTGCCATGGACACACACATAGATAACTACAAATTACACCCAAACTCACGAGGGAAATAAATGTAGGCCATACAAATATTTCTCCCGACCCGGGAATCGAACCTGGGACCTCTGCGTGGCAGTCCGGCATGGTAACCGTTCGGCCACAGAGGCAGTTATTAGATGAAATATCTGCGAAATTCCATCAGTCTGATCCCCATTCTTGATTGTATAAATTCCTTGCATAAAAACAATGTAAACTATTCTTTTAGTAGGGAGTAAAATGAAGCAGCTGTTCCAGTTTAGAAACAATAGCAGCATAAGTACTAAGCGAGTAAGAATAATAAATGTACCTACTAGTACAAAAGTTCATTTTTCTATCAAAGTTTCCTCTACTTTTTACAAAATTATCAACTGGGCACTTTAACTTTAGGATTCCCGCAAAGAATGAGTTTAACTTTTTATAACATTGGTAAAGACACAATAAAAATCATTTAATTAATTTAGTAAATTACATCGTACATTAAGACAAGTAGGTACATCTAAAATAAATTAATTCAGTAAGAGCGACGCCACATGATGCGTTACGTCGGTGTTGCGATCTGAGCGTATACCAGATCATTCCAGAATCCAGAAGACAAACCGAGGAGGGGTGCTGCGGTGCGTAAGTAAGCGGTGTTACGTTGCGACAATTGTATTGCTCCTGTGGCATTCAGTGCTTTAAAATCATAACGTTGCGACGAAACAGTGCACCGGCAGCGCCCGTGTGGCATCGCTCGAGTGCAAATGTCGCCATCAAACTAGATAGTATTTTGGCCGGCGTAAAATCGGTGTGGCAAACATTCATGTTATTTTAATAGAATATCAGCTTCTTGTTAATTTATTTACAATCTATATTTCAATACAATACTTACGTTCAATTAAAATGAATTACGTTTTTGTCTACGCACATTCTACCATTTAAATTAAAAGCGCTTATTTTCTCATGATTGTTTCTTTTAGAAACAATCTTTTAGTGCTTTTTTCAAAAACAGCACGCTGATCAGGCCGACGTCGGCTGAAAAACGATCAAACGCCGCCGTCGATAATTTTACTATAGGCGCACATGTATAATCCCCACATTATGGAATTAATTTATTATTATATTATTAATTTTCACTTACCAACTAGCACGAGCTTAAAGAATATGCTAGTAGGAGGGTGAGTTGGCACTTGACACTCGTAGTAACCCGCGTCTGCCGACGTTGCGAACCGTATGTGGAGAGCCCAGTCCTGTTGAACAAATTGTGTTGGTTACTTTCAATTGAAATTCAAGTCACGTAAAATGGTTTGTGCTCTGGTTAAGAAAGAGGTCAAAGCTTTGCACAGTATACTAGTGTAGAACGTCTAATTATACTTATTTGGAGAAGATATAAAATGATTAAATGGGTTATCTAACAGCAGTCCGAAATGACATTTTCCAGAAATGACGTTTGCTCGAATTTTCGTAACCTCGAAAGTAATTTTGAGAGGAAATGTTTTTTCTTTTAAACCTAACTTAATCTAACCTAACCTAACCTAATCGTGTAGTTGCGATAAACATCCAACATATCCTGAAAGAACAACGGTTTCTTTATAATTCGGTTTTTGGTGTAATGGAAATTCGAAGAAACTTTATTTCGGAAAAAAATTCGAGTTTGTGATAGGTTACCGATTAAATGTTCTGAGACACAGCTAGAACAATAGTAATTTATGACATAACTAGCTAGTACCCATGACTTCGTCTGTGTAGAATATATACTTCGAGTAGCCTACTTAACTGTGCATTTTTCTTCGTGTTTGATCTGTGCATTAATAATGCAAAAGTTACTTTCCTAAACTGGGTCAATTAGAAATTGTAACCGAGATCTAGGATCGGAGCACTCTCGTTACCGACTCACCGAATTCGTCATAATGATATCGACTCGTTCTGTAACCAAGTTTCGAAGGAACCTTTCAAAATCCAAATCCATGATGGAACCTCTCAAACTTTCAGATTAAAGTAATTCCCAAGATAACGACATTGAATTGAAAATTAGGCTCTTGGATTCCGATACCGCATGCTTTAGGGTCGTTTGTAACAAGTTTTCGTCATACTTTTCTCTTGTATTTACTTGTTTGAAATTTTGAATAAAATTGCGTTAATTTTAGTGACATTGTGGCGATATGTCTCGATTGGAAAATATCCACTTTTAGTGAAACAAAAACTTTACACTAAGGCTCAATTTATATTGCGGCGGAACGGAATGGATTTTTTGTAACGATATTGTACATTGCTAAATTAACTTTATGTCAATTGTGTAAAATACAAACTAGATACGCGCATGCTCAAGAATGCTCACGCATTCCGCGGAGGGTTTTGGCTTATATCTATTTTGTACACAATTAACCATAGCCATAGTCAAAGAATCATTTATTCCATAGGTAAAATAAATTTACACTTCAAAACGTCACATATAAGCTATTTCTCGTTCAATACGCAGGCTTCCCTGAGAAGAACGAGCAAGAAACTCTAGGGATTGCTCTTTTCAAATAAACTGAAACGCTATGGAATACATACACTTTGAATCAAATTTGTATGGACTCTGGAGCCATGTTACCTTTCCATACATCATTATCTAACACTTAGTCTTCAATTTTGTAATGTCTTTTCAATCAAAATATTTTTAATGTAGTTTTTAAACTTTTCTTAAGGTTGATGATGATAATCTTAATATATGCTCCGCGATCTTATTGAAAAAACGTATACAGTTCCCCATAAAAGAGTCGTCTATCTTGGTTAAACGAAATTGTGGTACCATGAGTATGGAGTTAGCTCTAAGGTTAATATTATGGATATCTGCTTTCTTATTGAAATTATGTATATTTTTACGGGCATATGAAGTATTTGAGTAAATGTACTGTGATGCCACAGTCATGATACCAGTGTCCTTAAACTTTTCTCTGAGAGCAGAACCTAGACGGTACACAGAACGAATCGCTCGTTTTTGCAACACAGATATTTTAGGTTTGTATATTTGCCGCTTTACCCCACATGAGAATCCGGTAGCACATTATACTATGGAAGTAACTGAAGTAAACTAGTCTACCAGTACTAACATCGGTAAGCTCACGTATTTTGCGGACTGCGTATGCAACGGAGCTTAATCTGCTGGCCAGGGAAGATATATGTGGAGACCATTGAAGTTTACTATCTAAGGTCACTCCCAAGAAGACTGCTTTATTAACAAGGTCTAACTTTTCTTTCATAAAGTTCACAAAGTGCATCATACAATATCGTTATAAAAATTCGCTGCCATTCCCTTCCATCGCAATATAAATTGAGCCTAAAGGTTTATAATACAGCTTTTGCGTAGTTGGATGACATAAATCCGTGATAGTGACTCAGTTAGCTCTTGCAGGTAATATCGATCTGATGTTTGAAATAAATATTGTAAATATGTTGGTAAATGTGTACAAATATATTTTTATTAAGTGCATCCCCCAGAGTTACTCGCTCATTCTTTTCAGGGGAACCTGCTTTACGAATAAGCAGCAGAGTTTGATCAATATGATGATTTCAAGTGTAATTTCTTTACATATGAAATAAAGATCATTTAAGTTTTAGTTCAGTAAAAATTCCAGTTAGATTTAATTAAACTTGGAAAAAATTCACGATAATTCTCACGGCACCATGCGAAATGAGTTAGGTAAAGTAAATTAGAAATTAGTTCGCCAATGGGTTTCTTTTTTCATGATATCAATTGACGGGACGAACAAGTTGTGCGCCTGGTAAACGAGTTTTAAGTGCAGTAGAGCTCGTTGTGAATGTGAACCTTACCTATTTCTGCCGGCAAGCAGAAAAGTTTTTTTTATAACATCAAGTGACGGAACGAACAAGTCGTGCACCTTAACAGTTACAATGCCACTCAGAGCTTTAAGTTGCAAAGATTTGAGAGGCACTACCACTGAGCCTGTTACTCTGAGACATAAATTTGATAAGTCTCGTGTGCTTGTAGTATTACCAGCACCCTTACCCTTCAAAACCGGAACACAGTAATGCTGACATTACTACCCTGGACGAACTCTTTCACAAGGAGCTCTAGTGCTATTTGAGTGTCGACAAGTACATAGATATCCTTAGTCAATATATAAATTTAACATTTCGAAGTTTAAAATTATATTGGACTACGTATTTTCCTTTTGAACATTTTTATATTGCATTGTTACAAGACTGAACTTGACCAACGATGGTTTTGTATATTTTGGCCCTTTCTTTGTTATTTCTTGCTGAAGGCTAGGCTCATGTTAACAAGTAGTTTCGTATTTCTTATTTATTTTCAGTTTGTTATTGTTCAAGTTTGGTTCAAAATTGGAGAAAGATATTGCTGTTGCAAGTTGTATTACTAAATATATAAAATATTAGAGCATTATACATCCGATACTGGACTATGCAGATGTTTGTTGTCTGGATTTGACAGTCACCCTGCTCATTAAATTGGAACGGCTCCAAAATATGTGTGTAAGATTTTCGTAAGTTTGACCATGTTTTCCGGCATCGCAACTTAAATGGGTGCTCATTTACTGGTTTAGGAATACAATAAAGTAAAGACGAGACCGTCACACATTTTCTCTTCTTTACTTTATTGTATTCCTTTATGCGTCTTTACCTAAAATAACGTTTTATTTTTCCCTCTTCTACACTCTGCCATCCTCTTCGGTCCGCTTATACACTTATACTAACATCATGCCTCCGATCTTTAGTCCAACTCATTTACTGTATCACTATTTGGCTATAGAATTCTCTCCCTGAACATAGTCGAATTTTTCTCTACATTTCCTTCATTTTATTTCCTTTTTGTATAGTGTTATAGTTTTCCTCTGTTTGTATTTATTTATTTATATCACTACTTATTATTTATTTTATTTTCCTACAAAAATATATAAGTGATTTTATTATTATATGCTATTAATTATGTATACATTCTAATAATGTATGTATTTATTATTATTATTTATGTATTTACTTTACTTATGAGTATTGTATCTATTCATTACAAGATATTCCTTGGTTTCACTCTTCTTTCCAACTCTTAAATTTCTATCCTAAGGTTGCCTGGAAGAAACTGTTACTTAGCAACAATTGCAGCGGTGCATTAGCTTACTCTGCGATACTTGCATTACTGTTCTGTGTTGTCAGTGTAATTTTTAATGTGTAATAAAGAATATTTCATTAATTTATTCATCCATTACAAACATTAAATTAAAATCGACAGTCGCAATATAAGAGTTTTTTTTCATGAGTTGCAATGGTGATTACAGAAGGCACTGAATCAGGCTAGGACACAAAAAGTGAAAGGAGCCATGTGTATGAACCCGAATCAAAACCATTGTGCTCGAAGATTCCCCACACAAAGTATGTCTCACCTGCTCTCGTGCCCACTATGTCCAACCAGTACTTTACTGGTTTTCGTCATGGACTCGACAAGAAGAAGAAAAAGAATACAAAAGATATGCCAGAATGAAATAAAAAGCGTGAAAAAATTATGGAATCACATAATCCTAAAAAACGTATTGGAGGAAAGCATGACCAAGACTACTTCCCCAACAAAACAACGCTCTAATTTCGCAGGAGAATTAGTTAGTAAATAAAAAAATTTTATCTTTAAAACTTGGGAATGATGTTGAATGTAAATTTAGCAGTAGAAAATAAAGTAAATCTTGGAGAAAAGACACGAAAAACCTCGAAAAAGATGATCATGATGTAAAGAAAACCCTGGAACCAAAAACTGAGAAAAAGAAAGTAGTACCTACGCCATCACCAGTAGCCTTATAAATGATGAACCATTATCAACCTGCCTACATAATAAATGTGCAATTATTGACGCAAAAACGAAAGCAACATAATATAGAAACTACGCAAATTTACTGGAAGAGCTCAAAGGAAATTATTAAACCAATCAAAAGTTAATTTGAAGATGTTTCCAATTGGGAATAATTAATGCTTTTACGCAGAAAGAGAAAAGGAACAAGTTGGGCAGCGAGGTGTTGGAATTTTATAGAAACAAATGAACCAGGATTTGCTGCTTCATAGCACTGTATAACTAATAACTGCAGTAAAAATGTTTTTAAATGTGATTAAATATTTTATAGCCTATAATTCGATTAAATTTGTTAAAAACTTTAAAAAAACATAGGATCTAAAGAAGACAAGGTGATAAATGAAGGTACTATTTCATATATTTCTACTGTACTATACTATTCTACTCTATACTGTGATATAAAATAAGATAATTTTAAAGAATTGCTAAGCCCGTCAGTTTGTCTGCATGTCACATAAATTCCCTCAGAAATTCTTTACTTTTTTATTCTGAAAATTCTTTTAGTGATTTCCAGTCTAATATGTATTTAACCTCTTTATTATGATGTCAAGTTAGTCGTATGATGCGAAGAAGTCGTGCGCCTAGAGTAAGCGACACGCCTATCCATAACAGCTTCAATGCCACCCAGAGATTTAAATCGCAAAGATCTGAAGGGCACTGCCACTGCGCCTGTTACTCTGAGACATAAATTTGACAAGTCTCGTGTGCTTGTAGTATTACCAGCACCCATACCCTTCAAAACCGGAACGCAATAATGGCTTGGCATCAGAAACAGGTACGGTGGCAGCACTTACCTGGATTTTTGTAAGGAACTCTACTGCTAGTCACATAACCGTTATACATACATACATAACCGTTTTGTGGTAACCTATTACTGACAAACTAGATAATAACAGCCGATATCATTCTCAGAACCGAGCACCGAGGAGTTTTGTTTAAAATTTGATTTATCTAGTCGTTTTACCATGCTTATCGCGTTAGACATCTAATACCAAAGAAAAAATGTATCTTTTAAAGAAGTTGCAAAGTGAAAGACGCGTAAATCTCGAACTACTCACATGGTCATCTTTATGATGAGAATCGCACGTTACAAACGCAGGTATGATAATAGTAGATGTACTGTAATCATGTTGATACTGTATAAGGCTACTGGGTGCGGCAAGAAGTAATATTTATTATGCGGGTAAATAAAATTAACGTCTTTCACCGCTCGTGACCTGCCTAAAACATGCCAAACTTTCCCAGCCGAGTTATACCACAGAATGTACTGCGTAATTGATTAGGGGAATGAATGATTTATTCTATATGTTAGAGGAGTTTTATTAAGATTTATTGTTTGCTTTTGTTTTGGGTTGTGGATAAAAAATAGACAACATCATAGAAAATTGTTTCTCCAAGCTACAAATCTTCGAAGTCTGTTTTGTTCCTTGGGAAAATAGATGCAGTAAAAAGACTGAAGTTAAAGAAACGGTTTAGGAATCAAAATAATTACTATTGCAACTGTAAAATTTGCTACAAATTTTTCGTTTCTCCGAATGAAGAACTTCAATACGGATTTTAATCCTTGAAAGTCTAAAATTATTCTTGTAATTTATCAAGGAACTCAAATTATTTGGATGCTGTCAGATATTCCGTTTTACAAGGCTTCAGGTATTTTTTCAAATATCCCTGCACAAACATTTTTCTGTTTGTCGATCACTTGAACAGAAAAACAAACTTTTTGTTATCCAAATAAAGTTTAATTCAATTTCCTCTAGCTGATATAACATTTGACGCAATTTGAATTTCATCCTAACCTGTTGTCCTTTCAACACACGGTCCTATTGGGAGCGCTCATAACAAAAACAGCCCCTTTATGGAAATACAAACTCGTTATACCGGTGACAGGTTGAACGTTGTTTTTGTTCGGAAGTTATCATGGCATTTCATGTCAAGCATTAAAAGAAGTGTGAATTAAATAGGTCTATTAAAGAGCTGGAGCTATGACATCTCTAAAAATATCGGCAATCTCGACATCGCTATCCTATTAGCATAGTATAATAAGTATGGTAACTCCATTCATTTGCAACAACGTTTACATGTGTGCACGCTCGCTGTGTGTCGTGTACGGATGCACATATTTGCATAAAAATAAAAGACGCATGGAACGACCAGCACTCTGCAATGCGAGTGCATCGCGAGATTATGCGAATGTGTGCGTCCGGTACGCGGCGAGCGCGCACACATACAAATCGCGCTGCTACGTTTGTATAGAGTTACCCTACTTATACTATGCCATTAGTACCTTTACTGTGACTAAATTGTGTGACGTAATTTAACAGATATTCCCGCCCGGACGTGCGCAGTACGTTACGTCTAGTAAAAACGGTACCTAAACGTGGAGAATCGTCCTAATTGGTCTCAATGCCCAATAGCGTTATACCGTTCAGCCACCGTATTCAGTTTACTGTTATTCTGCCCAGTGAAAGGTATTTTCGGCTTTAGGGGACTCCAACAGAAATTACCTTTACATCTATAAAAATTCAGATTCAATCCTATATAGGGGACACGATTCGAGATCTATTTGGTAGAAAACACGACCACTCTGATCCACGTTACCTGTGGGACATTAATATTATGTTTTATTTGCTCTTACAAGGTACTTTTGTCTTTTGGAAAACATAAACAAAATTTCACACAAATAAAATAGCCGTGATAGCCTTGTTTGGGGAAGTCTTATCGTTCTTATCGAAGGGTCAAAGTTGAAATCTCTGCATGCATCGATGAGTGCTTCAATTCTGAAGGAAAATATCGTACTGCAAGATGACCTAAATCCTACACATCCAAGAACCAATATAACTTCTTTTTCGAGAAGATTTATCAGTGGTACTTGTGGGAGTTTTAATATACATACATACCTTTACGTGTCTCCCGTGTGCAGAGAAAAACCGGCTGTCGGCAGAGTAGGTCACCAATCCCACTGAAAGTAGCGAATAATCCTTTCTTCTGATCCACGTTACCTGTGGGACATTAATATTATGTTTTATTACAAGGTACTTTTGTCTTTTGAAAAACATAAACAAAATTTCACAGAAATGTTTTTAACACATTGAAAATGAAACTATCGGACCATTTCTAGGTTTCATGGTCACAGCTGATTAAGACTATTAGTCATCAACCAGTTATGTTTAATATTAAGAGTCGATACTACCTTAGCTCGAATTCAAAAATTATCCCGTACTAATACATTTTGTTCGTTTTGCTGGGGTCGAGGGGATGAGACACCGGCATTACTTCTGAATAATTTTTAATATATATCGTATAACTATACGTGTTCTATTTAGTTCAGTTGACATAAAAAAAAATGCAATATCAATTATCAATGCAATCAATACAGCGGTTTTTTTGTAAAATTACGTGGTAAGTTTGTATTTTCTTCTTCCGTGAACATTTTTAGGAATGTATTTTTCACACCGTATACTAATCGTGAATATCCTCAATTTTATTGTATATTTTTTTTTCAAAATTATTGATTCAACACTTTCAGTGTTATGCAGAATCAACCAAAGCCATTTGAGGTTGTATTAAGTCATAATGCAAACCACCCTTTTCAGAACTGTGATTTCAATTTTAAGTTACGTATGTACTTATGTGTAAGTCTAGTAGCAATATCTCTCACTTGCTTATTGCGTTCGTCACGCATAAACTAAGGCCTAAAGACTCTAATGAGTTAACAGTAACGTCTATCTCCCAATGGGTAAGTAGAGACTACGGACCTTTTACTGCTACGTTTCTGACGTCCTATACTGTCCTTTTGGGAAGAAATAATCTTCTCCTCATTCTGAAGTTAAAACAGATTACATCATAAAATCAAAATACGATTGGAAAAATGTCTTATCCGAAAAAATTGTTTTATTTCTAATGTGTAGAAATCGCAATAAAATCTCGATATTTTTAAAATAGATCAACGAACAAAAAACATTCTACTGAAAATGTTTACTTGACTGAGACTTAAAATTAGGCCAAAGGAATTGAATGCGCACTTTAAAGTCAATGTTCGGTAGTGTAACATCATAAGATTGAATAAATATTTTATCCGGAAAAATTGTTTCATTTCCAATGTGTAGAAATCGCAAAAAATACTATATTTTTAAAATAGATTAGCGAAACAAAACATTTTACTGAAGATGTTTACTTGACTGAGACTAAAATTAGGCTAAAAGAATTGAATGTGCACTTTGAAGTCATTGTTCGGTCAAGTGAGATTTTCCTTAAAATTTGTTCGGTTCATATTTAGACACTGTGAACGCACAGATGCTGGAAAATAAAGTTATCTTTAGCACAGGGCCTCGCTTATCGTTATGTCTGCCTATAATTTATCTCAACGGTTATCGTTTTGGGATAACTGAATATCCATAAATATCCCTTATGTCCATAGTTAGGCCAGGATAGGTCTTACAAATGGTACAGATCGGATATTTTGATGTTATCAAAGAAATTCGATGAGTGAAAGGTGTGGTTAACAAAAAAATAGTAACGGCGTTTACCGTAAAATGAAAAATTCGATTATGGACGGTACGGGGTATCCCGTTTCGATATATGGATCTTGTAAAAACTACTACGGGCTTTACCGTGCTAATTCCAAGTACTTTGTTTATAGTTGCCGCCCACTGCTTCTCCATGGAGAAGCATCAACAATGTACTGACAAAATTAAATGATTTATTTGAGATACATTTGTGGACGTTACACATACATATTTAATATGTGCACACCAAGACAGTACGGTGAATACTGACGTGTTATGAGGTGATGTATGATCGTACATGTCAGTGCGTCGCCAGCGACTGCCTTTTGTGGTTGTGTAGTTTGTTTTCGCGCTGGAACTTTCTGAGAGTAAATAATCCCTCAATTTTTTTCTCTAAATGCATAATTTTTTAGTAATTGAATAAACCAATAATGTGTACTGCAGAAACCCTATTCAATAATAAATAATAATGAAACTTGTTTTCACATTTAAAATGAAGTCAGTTAGGTAGGTATTTTCTGCCATCTAGGTGAAATGAATTACTTAATTTTCGTTTTTTGATGAATAACTATACTTACTATTAGTAATCAATATCATCTCTCTTACTACTTTCCAAACTGTGATTTAATCATTCAAATGGTAAATAAAAAACCTTCATCACTGCTTAAATACAATCTAATTAGTAATTGTTTCTTTTGGAATTGTTAGTACATAACAACTTTTATTTGTCTTCTTATACTGCAAGGGTTACGCTATTTTAATGTAGAGATTTAGACTTTTTTGTTGAAATAAATTAAATAAAGTCACTGTACTGCTGTCATAGCCGTACTTACTTATGCACAAGAAACATTTGCAAGAACAGTTTGCAGTGCTGCTATGAATGTCGATGGGATCAGTGATTAATTATGTTGAAACAATATGGTCACTACGGCATAAAGAAAAGTAGTGACTTTTGGTGGGCGGTATTATTTCAGTCCTGTCCATAAAGGGGTTAGTGGCCCATATCAAAACAAAAAAAATTTGGATTTGCAAAATTTTTTGTAGCAGTATAGGCAAAATAGACGTAATTCCACAAATATTTCAGGTCGGTTGTTTCAATAATTTATTATTAGGTACTTAATCATGTTTGTGTTAGAAGCAAATTATAATATTTAGTTCTTTTAGTACCTATGTAATGTATGTACTGGCCGAAGTAAATTCCTTACAATACATACATTGTCTTAATACGTTTATATTTTGTGTGTCATTTGTTACTGGTGCGCCTGGTACGATGGAAATTAAATAAACTAATTTCAAAACAAATACAGTTCATTTAACATAATTTTTATTTGCAACAATTTCACTTCTTAGAATTTAACTTTATAATTATAATTCTTGTTTGATATAACATTCACATTTTATATTTTTTTATCTACAGCTCGTTAATACGAGCATAATTTAATATTTCATAATAGCAATAATCATCATTTCATATGTCGTCAATTTAGATAATTTTTATGTTGTATTATATCACTTTTCATAAATAATAAGTTTAAACCCGACTCGCTATGGTACTTGTCAGTCCGAGGTGCGGAGGGAAAGCTGTTTTCCTTTATATAGTTTACAATACTGAATTTCCATTTCAACAAAACTATTCTTTGTTGCAGCTCCCATTCAGTAGGTTAGGTTAGGTTAAGAATATGACAAAGGAGCACGAGTCAAGCGAGCCGAGCGAGTGTAGCGGGCGTGTCGCGGCAGCCGTCGGCAAGTACTTTCCGCTAACGCGATTCATGCGTCTCTGGAAGCATACCACACCTAGAGGTGCCGGTGATGATTTTATACCGATTTATCGGATATCGAAGTTATAACAGGTAAAAGAACTAATACTAATTGCTATTTCGGTAACTACTCTAGCAAACCATAAAGTTTTTAATGCCTGGGTCTGTCATTAAAAAAAAATAAACAACTTATTTAAATTTAAATAAAATACGTCACGACAATCGTGTGTGTTAGTGTTTGGGCTGGTGATGTCGGTGTTTATTTATTGAAAACATACCATAAGTTGCGTTTTTTAAGTTTACCCTGAATATACATAAATGTTTATAAACTATACTTTAAGGAGTAATTTCATGGTAAACATTAGAACCACTCAAACGGAATATTATCATATTTACCCAAGTACACCAAAAATTTCATTAGTGCTTTTTAAGTGCAGGATTTGCGGTGTATTACTGCATTTTATTTGAGACGTTTTTGTTGTAGTACGGAGGGTATTTATTTAGCAATGCAGAATAATAAATTTTATTTTTAAAAACTTGTATTTAAACTGAATCCTTTTCTAATTTGCGGAACCAAATAGCCGCCATTTTGCGGTAGGATGAGCGCGTGAGCGGCTAGACAAAATGAAATTTAAACAAAATGACGTTATGTTAACTGTAGTTTATAACTTACAATCGTTATTATAAATGAGTGTAAGTGATCTTAATAAAAAATGAAATTATAGAATGTAAGTTTATATTACAGATTCGTTATATTATGAAGTGAATTACTATATTAAATGAGTTTATAGGAAGTAAAATGATGCCGATTGAGCATTATGTGAATAATATTTATGTTTTGGCGCTTTATGTATTATATGTGTGGGCGCTAGATGTAAAAAATGGGTGTGTAATGTATCATACATAATACACTTCTAATCGCTGGACTACCAAGGTTGTTGGTGTATTTTTGTATTTATATTAAACATCTGGGGATCTACTTCCGTTCTTCGTCCGACATCTGTCCGAAACAATTATTGTCATATAAGTATGACTTATTTGACAGTAATTGTTTCGGCCGCATGTAGAACAGGAGTAGATCGCACGGAGTACAGATTTTAATATTTTTAGGTCAGGTTGATTATAATTTACAGGCCTATTAAAAATTCCTGTGATTACATAAACTCTACTAAGTAATTTCGTAAAAAAAAAAAAAAAGGGTAGTTTACGATAAAACACGAATTTTTAATTAAAATTACTTATTGGCACGGCATAAAGAAAAATAGGTATAATTTTCTTACGTTCGAATTTGTTTGATTTTCCTTTCATTCATCATTAAATGACTTTGGTGGTCAAGCCTTAATAACTGCGGGCGCTACATGCGCAAGTCCCGCTTTCGACTCCCAGTAGATTCAATGCACGAAAGGAGCCTCCCGCTATGACGTACGAATCGTATTCCCATGACGGCAGACAATCTAAATTGGTTCTGATTTGACAATTCTGGGTATGCGAATGACTGATTTTCAGTACAAACTGATTTCAGCATAATTAATAGATTCAGGCATTATTTTGCGGAATTCCATGTTAATAAAAATAGAAGTAAATTAATTTGCTACGTCCAATATAGGGATGTTCGTATTGTCAATGATCCCAAACTCGCAGACGGTATGGAGCCTCTTAGCCTACGGATAGACGTTGGTTCTCTGTGTTCGTGCCAATCACGCACATATTTAACAGATCTTTTTCTTATTCTGAGTTAATCAATTTTTTTATAATTATTTCTGTAAGTTCTGTAGTTTTTTTTTCTCATTTCTATAACTTTTTTTTTGTTTATTTGTGTGAAAATAAACAAAAAACCACACCAATTACTTAGTCTCAAAGTAGGTACTACTAGTTAGTACTAGTAGTACCTACTTTACTAGTAGTACTTGTACTAGTAGTATCAGAGCTTCGCAATCCTGAGGCACTACCCAGAACACCCAGACCAGAATCAATATTGAAAAGTAAATTTCCCTAATCGAACGCGGTACCTCCCCACCCAGCGCCCACAATGCAAACCATTGGGCTACAGAGGTCGTTGTAATTAATTATCAGTCTATAATAAATAATAGCAAGATACCTTTCACCATAAAACAATACTTCAATATGATGGCCTCCGTAATATGTCCCTTGAACGTAGTATAGTAGTACTGTACTTCGTTGATAAATAATTTTGCTTTGGTCGAGTGGCAGGGCCTTATTTCAGTATATATTTTTTTACAAGCGAAATTAAAGCTATTTGTGAAATGTATACGTGTTCAATTTAGTTCAGTTGATATATAAAAAAAAATTGTTTTATGTAAAGTACGTCTATTGAATACAGCGAATGTCTTGTGAAATTTCGAGGTAAGTTTGTACTTTTTGTCTATGGTGAAAATTTTTAACCGACTTCAAAAAAAGGAGGAGGTTCTCAATTCGACTGTATGTTTTTTTTGTACGTATGTTACGCGATAACTCCGGTATTCGTTCTCCGATTTTCAGGATCTTTTTTTGTTATATATAATTGTATATATATATATCAATAAGGGGGTACTTCCATAGTGCTCCCATTTCATTTTGAAGAAAATCGTCCACTTCTAGGGCCGGCTGTTCACACTTGAAGATTAATGTTTATGAATAGCGCCTAAATTTTACTTAAGGAGCAATTATTTTAATGGTTGATTTTGCTATTTTTCCAATTCAAGGCGTTTTTTCTCTCAATATACTTTGAGTAGTGAGAACCGATTTTTATTATCTCCAGTGTCTAGTCCTGTATAGTGGCGAACTAGGGGATATTTCAATAAAACTTAGCAAATAGACGTAATTCCACGTACTTTTGAGGTCGGTTTTTTTAGTACTCTGTACTGAGATTATTAGGAATCGTATTTTCACACCGTATAGTAATCAGTGTATGTATATACTCAATGTTACTATATATTTCTTCCAAAGTGATTCATTCAACACCTTCGTTGATATGAGGAATCAATACCATTTGAGGTTATATCTCTACTCTTAAAGGGAAATTGTTATTGGGAAAATTGACATTAACATTTTCTTATAACATGTGCATAAATTAACTATACCTATTATAGGTGTTTTTTATGATACCAAATGACGGGATGAACAAATCGTTCGCCTGCTGGTAAGCGACATCATTGTTCATAGCAGTTGCAGTGCCACTCAGAGCTCTAAATTGCAAAGATCTGTCTACCGCACTAGTCACCATGATACATAAATTGACAAGTCCCATGTGCCTGTAACTTCAAGAACGTCTTAACCCTTCAAAACCGGAACGCAGTAATGATCAGATTACTGCTTGGCAGCATATACACACAACAATAGTCCACTCCCAACATACCGTTTTCGTTTTCAGTACGTTTTTTCATAAGTTTAGTTTATTCTTCGTACTTTTGAACTGCTTTTGTTTGAAGTAATCCTCCATCTAACATATTTATAATAATTTCGTCTTTTGCACACATTGTTTTTTTATATAAAAATAAGTGCGCATTTGACCTCCATCTCACCTTGAAGTCGACGATGTAGCATGCTCACCTAAATAATGTCTATTCACTCTCGTCTTGAAAAGGTCCATGTTATAGCCTTCGGGGATCTAGCCCACAGGCAGGGAATTCCACTCCCTAGACGCTAAAAAACATTGTAAATTTACAATAATCCTCTATGTTTATTATTACTCGGAGAAAAGAGATTTCTTTCAGAAATAACCCCTCTTTTTTACGTAAACCGTTTTATGCTGTGTAACTTGGTTCGCCAGTCCAACACACAATATTTAGAGGGTGTCAAAAAAAGTGTGGTGAATGAAAGGAGCTTTCCGCACGATGTACCACCTTTCTTTTCCTGTACCTGTGGCGCATCTTGGGCGGCAATAAACGAGTGCCTTACGCTAATTGGCAAATGCCTTCACTACGATGGCAAGCGTTACATTTTATGCCATCGATACGATAAAAAGAAGTTAAAAAAAATATGTTTGAAATTTCATAGCGCAACTCTACCTAAGCCACCGAACAACTTTCCCTGAGGAACTCATAACCAGTTCGCAAATGTTTTTCTTGTTGCTATACGCAATGCAAGCAGTCGCCCGATTGGCTGTTTTGATTTATATAGAAACTTTTTTCTTACAGAAAGTTCTTAAGTTGAGTAACCTTATGAAATTTCTGGCATATTTTTTCTAACACTCTATATATTTTCAATTCACGTAGCTATGCCATTATCAAGTAACTCGCCACTACCTAAACTCAAATTAAACACGAATATTATTATCTAAGGGGTGCACAAAACGAAGTGCCCGATAAGACGTACACGACATATTCACATTTCTTGAACGTCAAGCGCACCTTGGTCAACAATCAGCAAGAACCTGACACCGATTGGCAAATCCTTTCACCACAATGGCAGAACTTGTTCCATAGTTCTGTACAAGAAGAATTATCTAAGGGCGCTCCCTCACCGAGAACATTCGCCTGTAAAGTAACATCCAAGATTGGTTTAAGCTGCGATTCCACCAGAGATGTGCGAGCTAGCAAGGCGTGTGTGGGAGAGCCTGCGAATATCCGCGAGTGCCCTCGAGAGCCCGCGAGTGCCCTCGAGAGCCCGCGAG
>NW_020653731.1:5690404-5735524 GCF_003589595.1 Hyposmocoma kahamanoa
CCGCGAGTGCCCTCGAGAGCCCGCGAGTGCCCTCGAGAGCCCGCGAGTGCCTTTGAGTGCCCATGAGAACAAGGAGTGCCAGCGAGTGCCAGTTAGTACCTTTGAGTGCTTTTCAGTACTTTTGAGTGCCAGCGACTGTCTTTAAGTGCCTGCGAGCACCTTTGAGTGCAAGCGAGCGCCTTTGAGTGCCCGCGAGTGCCTTTGAGTGCCTTTGAGTCCCATTGAGTGCCGGCGAGTACCTTTGAGTGCTTTTCAGTACTTTTGAGTGCCTTGGAGTGCCCACGAGTGCCTTCAAGTGCTTTTGAGTGTCATTGAGTGCCAGTGAGTGCCAGCGAGTGCCTTTGAGTACCCGAGAGTGCTTTTGAGTGCATTGGGCTCAAAGGCACTCAAAAGCACTCAAAGGCTCTCAAATGCACTCGCGGGCACTCAAAGGTTCTAGCTGGCATCGAAAGGCATTCGTTGGCAGTCAAAGGCACTCAAACGCACTCGCTAGCACTCAATGGCACTCAAAGGCACTCGCGGGCACTCGCAGGCACCTAACTTAAGTAAAGACTTGAAAACATTTGTACTATATCTGATGGAGTCACAGCCTTACAATCTGAACAGATTGTTACATTACAATATTCTACATAACCCTATGTCTCCCAGGTATATGAAAGAGCGTTTCAGCTTTCTCAGGTCCCAGGATAAGCCCTGTCGCTTTAACGTTAGGTCCCAGTTATCTTTTTCATCCTTCAAATCCGGTTTTTATTCTCACTCCTTCACTGTTCATACGGTCAGACTTTGGAAGGCACTTCTCATTACTGTTCATGATAGTAAATCCTTAGCAATTTTCAAAATGAGAATTAAGGAGCACTATTTATCGACTGTTCCATCGATTAGGTATTATACTACGAAATATGTATTAATCTAAGTTTTTATATAGTTTTAATAATTTAATGTTTTTGATATTTTTTATTACATATTTTTTGTTTCGTTGTGCACGAGAACCCGTTATCGTAATTATGGTCTCCTGTATTTACGTCTGCCGGAAGAAAATACTGTTAAAAATAATCACAGCACCTTTTGTTTGTGTTTTCCTTGTTACTAAATGTGTTTTTGTGTTTACCCGTGCAATAAAATATCGTAATCCTTTTAACAAGTTTTGTAAGCGATAAAGTTTATTATCAACAGAGTTCCTTGTGAAAGAGTTCTATTAGGGAAATACTGCTGCCATACTTATTTCTGACGCCAAGTAGCAATGTGAGCATTAATGTGTTCTTGTTTTGAAAGGTAAGGATGCTGGTGAAACTACAGGAACGTGTGACTTGTCAAAACTATGGGCGCCTTCATTTTAGACGTGTGTAGTCGCTGCAATGTCGACTGTGGCGTAACAGCCGCGCGTGTGTAGCGCTTCAGTATTTTTAATTGTGCATTTATATTATTTTGCGATTCAATTCAATATTGCACCTTAGATGAACGATGTTATATTAT
Organism: Hyposmocoma kahamanoa; assembly: GCF_003589595.1. Lineage (NCBI taxonomy): Eukaryota > Metazoa > Arthropoda > Insecta > Lepidoptera > Cosmopterigidae > Hyposmocoma > Hyposmocoma kahamanoa. The sequence continues at coordinate 5,691,878 of NW_020653731.1, forward strand.
TTATAGATGGACTATAATTTCAGCCGGTAGGCCACCTGATAATTAATAAAACTACAGAGGTCACACTAGCGACCAATTGGAGCCGCCCGCCGATTGGCCACGACGACCAGTCCTACGTATTTTTAATTGTGCCTGCAAAAGTGACGCGCGCGTTTCATGACCGTGGCCTGCAACTGCACTTCTAAATATTGTATAAAAAATAGTAGTGGCGCAGCTGCAGCGCCACAGTGGTGTTACTGCAGTGCTCCTTTAGCGTCTAATTTGAAGGCAACTCACAACTCAGGGAGACGGGTGCAGTGAAAGTGCCTACCACATTTTTGCGATTTAAAGCTCTGTTGCTGTGTTGTTTACCACCAGGTGCACGATTTATTAGTGCCGCCATTTGATATCATAAAAAAAGAAAGATTAATAGTATGAGCCACGACAATCCACGACCCAACGGCAGCCTCAAACCGCTTGTTTATAAAGTATAACGCAATTTGTACACAATAATCTATTCAGGACACGTTCCCGTCAAGAATGCCGTTTTATGTTATATAAAACATAAAAAGACACAATGAGCTAAATTTTTGCTTCGTGTCGCAAATTTTGAATACTTTGTTATAATCCTTTGTCACTTAATGCCTTTTAGTATTTAAAAATAAATAATAAATAAATAAATAAAGCTGCGTTATTAAGTTGATTTAGAAAACGGAATTAATTATTAACGATACAAAGATCAAACACAAAGAAAAACTCCTTTGATCTGAGCAGATGGAACCGGTGTTTGTTGCCATGCCGCGGTTACCCTCTTAACCAAGTGAGTTACAGGCAGAGTCAGTAAATCTTACAAATTTATTTGTGTTTATTACAGATCTGTGAAAAACTTATGAAGTTACTCACTCCGCCTTTTCAACCTTTGTAGCTACCAGAAGCTGACGAGGGATGTCGCTGTATTCATTATAATATTCATTTACTGAATATCATGATATTCATATAAATCACATAAAATATATTAAAATCATGGTAGTGAAATACCGTAAATATTCAATAATTAAATATTGCAAAATTATTATAGAAAAAGAACTAGTGGGAAAGTATGAAAAAGTAAATATTTTCGATGTATTCCAAATTATTTGATATATAAATTAAGTGGAATATCATATGATTACGTTATATACATATATATGTATATATATATATATATAATCTCTATATGTATGTTTATAGGAATAACAAAACACGAACTGTAAATACTCTACTTTTAAAAATTACGAATAAAATTACCTCGTCCTTGAAAGTTTTTATTGTTTTACTTGTATTCAGTTAACAATTACATTAAAATAAATTACATTATGTAGGCTTTTATGTCAATTGAAAGTATAAGAGGTAAATCGGTATAAGTGAACAACCATGGTAACTAACTACAATTGCTTGTTCCATAGGAAAAGGTCAAGATGATTTATATACAGTAGTACCCACTTAGTTTCGAAGGCCTATTCAATACAGTAATAACAATATTAAGGAAGAAGTGCCTTGTCATAAATAACAACACTCGTGGCTATTAAAACATCAGATTATTCATATTTGCGATTTTTTTTTTAATAACGCACATACTCAACATAGCCCCGCACTAGGGAAACCCTGTGTCGCGGGTGCCATGGACACACACATAGACAACCACAAATTACACCCAAACTCACGAGACAAATAAATGTAGGTCATACAAATATTTCTCCCGGCCCGGGAATCGAACCTGGGACCTCTGCGTGGCAGTCCGGCATGGTAACCGTTCGGCCACGGAGGCAGTTAATTTCAATTCAACGTTGTACCTTAAATGAACGCTGTTACATTATTATTGTGATGGACTTTATTTCAAATTCATTTTTAGTCCTTGGGCCACCTGGTAATTAATAAAACTAAAGGTCACACTAGCGACCAATAGGAGCCGTCCGCCAATCGGCCACGTACGACCAATCGGTGGTAGTTGAATGCAGTGCTATTGGTGGGTAAATACAAACGGGCCTTAGATAAGTCAGCCTTGTCTCAAATCAACTATGCTAAGGACTAATTGATATTTAATAATAATAATGATTTTTTTTTTCAGAAAGTTCAAATTTTGAATATCCGCACGTGTTTTTTGCCGTCGGTCTTTTTGTTATTTTAAGTAACCGTGGAGATGTCAAAATAATGAAATACTGTAACACAACCTCTTTTGTACTCCGAGTTATTAAATAATGAGCCTTAATGCAGTTGAGCTAAGTATTACACCGTGTTAATGCTGAAAAAACAAGAGATGTTTCATACTGACGTCCGAACATCGGTGTCATGTGACAAACCTGGTGTTCATTTCGTGGTATTGTCGGCCTTTATGTACATGCTGTGTTATATCTTGTCGTTTATGTAAGTGAACAGAATTTTCATAGTCATTCCGAAAGACTGAAGGCTACTTTTACAGTTAAGTTATGTTTTTTAAGTTGACAATATCTGCGAAGTTATACGTGGGGCGCACTATAAGTTTCCGGAATGAATAAGAAAAAACTATAAATGGTCAAAAATGAATTTATTGTTTCTCAAAATATTCTCCGTTAGCGTAAATGCACTTTTTCATACGAATGAACTAATTTTGAAAACATTTTTGCCACTCCTCCGTGAAAACCTCTGAAAGATATTTTTCATACTCTTCGACAGCCTCTTCAGGTAATGAAAATCGTTGACCGCGTAACTGGTTCTTAATTTGTGGAAATAAATACAAGTCACAAGGTGCCAGGTCGGGACTGTACGCGGGATGGCTCATAAGGTCAACGTTGTTCACCTTCGGGAATTCATTTATGTGTCTGGCCAACAAATGGTCGTGTACCAATCACTATTCACGGTACAACGATTCTCCAAAGCAACAGTAACCACGTGTCCAGTTTTATTAAAAAAAGAAGCAATCATTCGCTTAGAGTCACTTTGCACGCGCGCCGCTTTGGTTGGTGTTGGCTCATCTTGAAAGACCCATACGCTCGATTACTGCTTTGTATTGGGATCGTAACTATGCACCAAGTGACGCGATCCGTTTTTTGAGCCTCAGTCAAATTGTGTGGGATCCACCGAGAGCACAGCTTTTTCACACCCAAATGTTTGTGTAGTATTGATTGTATTTGACTCATGCCTATGCCTAAAGATGCCCGAATCTCATAGTATGTTACATGCCTGTCTGTTTTAATCATACGGCGCACAACATCGATGTATTTGTTGTTGTTGGACGGGCGACCATCACGAAATTCGTCACTGAGATTCACACGACCGCGTTTGAATTCTGCAAACCAGCTGTAAATAGTTGTCTTGCATGGTGCTTCATCGCCAAAAGCAGTTTGAAGCCGAACAAAGCTCCGCTGAGCTGTGACTTAAATTCATGGTGATATAGACAACCAATTTCTAAAATGACGCCACAATGTCAAAACAAGTGACAGTTAGATGAAACAAACTATATTCTACAGCCAAAGAGTTCCATTTTCAAATGTTGTAATTACTTTTTAAATATTATTTATGTAAGTGGCCAGTTCCGGAAACTTATAGTGCGCCCTATGTATATATAGGATGGCTGCGGTGTCGTAATCTCGATCAATTAATTGTTTCTAGCTCAGAAAATAAGTACAATTTCATTAATATAATGTTTTTTGAAATACTTATATGTACTAACGTTGTGTAACAAATACTTACCTTTCATGTTAAAAGCTTTTTTAAAACAAAATTGAATTGCCAAATCTCACAGTTATGACAATATCATGATACCAAATAAAAGCAATTTGATTAAACTTCGGGTGACCATGACCGTAAATAATAGGTATAAATTATTTTTTATTTGCACAAAAAAAGTTATTGTCATAACGCTTTCAAATTTATTGCGTTGTGGTCTTAATGGGATTGTAAGTCTTTATTAACTGTGTTGCTACACGACCCTGCAGTCACCTGTATATATCTATATCTCTGTTAATAAAACAACACTTACCGTATTTTCAGTAATGTCACTAACTTCACAATGCAGAATTGCAGTGGTACCAATCTGCGCAACCACTGTCGTACAATTTTCAGTCAAAAATATACCACTCTTAGCTCCCTTCACACTTAACTTATTAACAGCTGACGCTGACGAATCTCTGTACATTTTCTTAACTTTATTAAAATTTTTAGTTAATGATACTTCATCTAATTCCTTTAAGACCTCTCTATGTTTAGATTTATGTCTTTCTTTAATAAGTTCATTCACTTCAGCTTCTATAATATGATCTATATTGTGTACATCTTCATAGTCATTTTCTAATACTGTTGATGATAGACGTAGCGGTTTCGGTAACTTTGGATATATGGATTCGGTTGTAAGATACAATGCCATCGTTGAGGATGATTCTGTGGTCTCATCATCATTTTCAATTGTTGTGTAAATGATTGTTGTTTGTGTTGATGATGTTGTTGTTGTTCTTCTTCTGTGACCTGCGAAAATAAGATGAAATTATTTAATTTTGCGTAACACTTTTAATTATATAGCAAAAAGATCCAATAATATTGATCATTTAATGATTTGTGCACATTATCTATCTTTTATTTATAATAATCAAACCGTTTTGGGGCCAATATAGCACATTAAAGATATTTTGTTTAAACAACAATCGCAAATTAAGATTCTCGTTTTTAAACGGTTACCCATGACCTTTTTTGTTCATCTTTATCCTTGATTCTACATTATTTAAACTCTCTTACCAGATAATTATGGTCTACTTATTTCTAACCGCTTCTATTAATCTTTGAAATTGAAATAAATTATTTTCTTTTTACTGTTAATTGGGGTCAGTTGGTTAAAATTTTCAACTTTCTTCATTAACTTTACTTTGAAGTGAACCAAGGATTAGGATAATTACTCGTAATTAGAAAATTTTAAAGAAAAATATGTATTTTGTACACTTGAAGTGGAATTAAATTATGTTGTTTAAAATGGATGATTTAATATATATACTACTAAGTAAAAACTTCGGCGATAATACGGTAATCATTAATTATCATTCGTTGGCTATTATTTCGACGCCCGTAACACCATTATCTGTGTCAATTAACTCCTCTTTTCAGGTGTCGCGACTAATAGGGTAAGGTAGGGGAGCAACGGTTTCAGTGGGAACATCATAATCAACCGAGTGATCATAACAAACCGATCATATATTATTATTCTCCCATGGTCTTTAATCTTCTGACAATGGAAAATAATTGCTGTACACATTTTGTTGTTTTGAAAAGAGCTTTTCCTAATTATGCTGACTTCCCTATTTCTATGGCAAAGTCACAGTATTGTGTTCCAGAGCAACCACAGGCACATGTGAGATCTTATATGAATATATACATTAATTCTGTTTGGGCGATGCGCAATGTGAATGTTATTTATTTTATAGGTAATAGATTATAATTTTTTTTTATAGACAGTGTATAACATACACTGTAAAAAAAGAACTTATTACAAATGCAACTATGTACTTTCTGATTATTCTTTTGGTTTGTTTGAAAAATCAAATATAAGCGCTTTAGAATTAAAAAAAATAATTTAATTTCAATGTGTAACAATCCACAACAACCTAAGCTCAACCTACTCGATATTCCTATGAACTCATACATAGTGCAGGCGCGGGCGATACGGCGGGTGCGGGCGTGCGTGTCTTGGTGTCGTCCCTTACACCGTCCCGGAGCGGCTGCGACCGTGGAAATCCACACGTTGAAATCGCAAACAGATGCTAGATGCTAGACCAAGCACTGTGAAAATTACGGGCGGAACGAGCCGATAGCTCGAAGCAGGCGATGGCGCGCGCGGCCACTGCGAACGCAACGTTTGATTTACACGCACCGCGCCTGCACTCGCGCCCGCCGCCACTCTGAATAAGGCCTATCGGTTAATTGCGGTATATTACGGCTTAATGTTTTACTCGTAAGTACTGATTTTGATTTCTTGGTTGTGAAATATAGAGGCCGTGAGTTGTTCTTTCCGGAATTTTAATCACATTCTTGGACTAACAGGGAATTTTTACTTTAAAATACAGTCTAATAACAAAAATTTAGATGTTTCTAATGAACCAGCAGGTCGATTCAGAACCTTACGATAACTTTGTTGTCGATCGATTGATTTCTTTTGATTCTTATTCATAACACCCGAATCGAACGTCAAACTGTCGTATTCGAAACCGAACCGAAATGACGTTACACCCGTACGATTACTCGTACTTCTCGACCGGCAAAGGCTACTTAAATACAAACGTTACTCAGAACACAGTTATCGAATGAAACTTGCCGAATGTACTATTGTTTACAAAGCTAGAATGCAATATGGTAATCTCTTATTATTTTAAATAAAATCCAGATTTTGTTAAATTTTATTAATTTACTTTAATGCGAGACTAATGCATTCCTATATTTTCGACCTTTAAATTCTTAAAAATGTATGTAAAAGGATTTCATTTCTCTTATAATCTATATTTCTATATATTTTTATATTTGCCGACTAACTCCGTAAACGTTTAATAACGATATCGTATCCGTTTTAAGTCGAATGTTCTGAATAGCTCGGAAAGCGCCCTTCGATTCGAGAAACTATATCCAATCGAACGATTCGGTTAAGATATCGAAGAGTTCTAAATCGGGGTCCTGGTCTTATACGGTTGGACGAGAAATGGCTCGGGAGTAAGGGTAGTTAGTACCACTGAACTTTTCGCACGTTTTAGCCCCAAACTTTGTTAAAACTTTTTAGAAGGCATACAAGGACTGTAGTTCAACTACAAATTAATCAAGTTTTACCCGCATTTGAATATAACGACAGACAATACGATCTCAGGTGCTGTATAAGCGCAACCATGGCTGTACTCGCAGACTACGCCCGCTATCGCTACACACAAATATACTTTTTTTTGTGCGGCAAGCGACAGTTATTTGGTGTAATTTCAGGAGACGTGTAATTTTAGATGTGGCATTACAATATTCTGAATGATTTTATTCCAACCCCATAAAATGTGATTACAGTAATAACTTTCAGTAGTTGCTTTTACCGAGATATTTTATTTTTTTCTTTTCCTTGTTGTATATTAATAAAAATTCGGAATAATATTAATTTCGACGATGTTGAACAATATTCATAAATTTTTACTGATTTTTTTTTATTATTTTGATTTGAGAAACATTATCATTTCCTCGCAAACTGGGTTTAAGATTTTCATAATATATTTCATTCGTTTCAATAAAACTTCACATATTAATATCTCAGTTTCCAAGAATGGAGATTTTTTAGCCCCGCACTAGGGAAACCCTGTGTCGCGGGTGCCATGGACTCACACATAGACAACCACAAATTTCATCCAAACTTACGAGAGACATAAATGTAGGCCATGCAAATATTTCTCCCGGCCCGGGAATCGAACCCGGGACCTCTGCATAGTAACCATTCGGCCACAGAGGCAGATAAGATTGTATTAATTACCATTTTGATTATTTTACGTATTATGTCTTGAAATGGTATCATCAGATTATGGCGTAAATATTAACGTAAGGTTAGTATGCAATCAGAATACTATCGTAAAATTTCATCGTCATTAATCTTTGGATTCCATTGAAAAGCATACCCACAGGCTAGGAGACCCCCCGCACTTGCGTTTTTCGAGCGTCAGCGACTTGCCAACCCACACACAGCGTCGACATAACCGCGACGTCCTCGCGGGGGTCCTTTATAGGTGACTCGAAATTAGTAGAGGTGAAGCTGCAAAGCCTTGAACATCGCAGTAAAGTTGCATGCATGTCCGTATTCTGCAGGATGTATCACGGAGAGCGTGCGATGAAATTGCACGATTTCAGGCGAGGGGTTAGGCCATAGTCCATCACGCTGCTCCAATGCGGGTTGGGGACTTCACACGTTTTCCGCGGGTTGTGAACCTTCTTCGATGAACAGGTTTCATCGCAATGTTTTCCTTTATCGAAAAGCTCATAGTAAATTTAAAACTTTATTTCGCCCATGATTTCCGAGAAACTCAAAAGTGTGATCCCGGATTTGAACCCATGGCTTCTGCTGAGAGGCGGATAGGTCAGGCTACAATGGTTTTTCGATCAAATTTAGTTGAAAATAATTAAAATTACTTTGTCCATATTGAGTAAGTACTTCAGTAGTTTACTAAAGCGCAACTCTGCAATCCCAGTTCAATCGAAAAGTTTTAATGAAAAATCGGGCATCGAAAAATGTTTTAATATTTTTTTCCTTCTTTGTTCTAAACTTTTCATTGGCCGAATTCATTCCAATATATTCTTATGGAGAAAATTCTCAATTCGATTGTATATTTTTGTATTACGTCACGTGATTACTTCGAAATTTGTGAAATGATTTCGATAATTCTTTTTTTGTTAGAAAGGGAGTGCCTTAGCATTGGTCCAATTAAAATTTATAGAAAATATTCCATCTCTAAGAGTGGCAAATTATAGAGATCTCAATGATAACAAAATTATTTATTACGTTTAGTTTTATTGGTTTCTTTCTTCAAAAACTTTTGATAAATGTTTGCCTTTCATCCGGCAACTGTGAAAGTAATTTATGCGAAAAATTAAATTAATTATAAAAAAAAATTAATAGCTGTGAAGATAATTTCGCGCCCTGAAATGGGGACGTTAACTTGATCGACAGGAAACTTCGCGGAATGTCAAATATAAAGTTTCTTGTGAGAACGAATAACTCTTTTTTTTTTGCGCACTAAAAATACACAACAATTTTATTGAGATTTTTTGTGAATTAACTCCACTACAGTACTGGTACGCCATGATGGCCATTTTGACAGATTACAATAGTGAGGTCAAATATCAATTCATTGTCGAAAAAAATATAATCAGATGAGTGTCGCATCTATAAGTTTTTAGATTTATAACTAGTATTGTTAGCTGATTTAAAAGTTAAAACAAAAATAAAAATGTTTACTTATTATCGTAAATTCCAAACTGCTTTATTTGCATTGAGCGTTGACGCGAGTTTGCCGAAGGTAGAAGTTGTGTTGGCCAGCGATCCCATAAGTGACGATCGTATTAGATTTAATTTTTTGAAATTTCGAATTTCGGAAAACAAATGCCAAGTTGTGTCGTAAAATTATACATTCCATAAATTTTACTACACGTGTCATTGACTTACAATGACACGTGTCTATTGATTACAATGTACAGCAATTAGCGCCTTCAACGTAGTTAAGAATTAATACGAAACTGATGAGTGGATAAACGTCAAAACGGCCACCATAGCGTGACGGTACTTTAGTTTTCTTATGATTATTAATACTAAGTTCGAACACTTAGAAAACATTTCTCCGACCCGGTAGGACTTGAATCTGCGACCATGCTGCACCGTAGTTAGTTAGTTGCGGTGTGAAGGGTTTTCAAAAATCTGTCACTAGATGTCACTAGCGGCGACGAATGAAGAAAGCCAGTTCAAAGATCTATAAAAACATATAGGAGAATTTCAATAACTCGATAACTAGACCTGTGGCTCAGTTAGTAAGAGCAATGCTACGGTGCAGCATGGTCGTGGGTTCAAATCCCACCAAGTTGGAGAAATTTTTACATGTGTTCGATTTTTGTATTAATAATCACGTACCAGTGGCGAGGCGTCCATATAACTTAATCTCCACCGGCTTGCCTAAAATTTTCCATTAAACCTTATTCCAACACATTATAGTTTAATTTGTTTTAATGTTTAATCGTTGCCAAATGTAAAACTTTCTTAATATAATGCAATAAAAATATTATAATTGCAAATTAATACAAAATATGATTAATTTCTATTTTGTAAATCTTAACAATAAATTATGTTACATATGTATATATATTTAATTGGGTGTTGCTTTCTAATAGGACTACGTTATGAATGTAGAAGGTCATGGTAATTCATAGGTAACTAAAATAGGAACACTTAGGATTCATGTGTTTGTTTACATACTTTCGTATCGCGACGGGCGGGTTAAAATGTAAAATTACTTTAAAACCTATGGTTATTTTATGTGTAGAATAAGTTATCCTGTGAAACGAAGTGAACTAGTATCTAGTGTCCTATTAAGTATTGTGTTTAAATGTCGCCAAGTGCCTTTTTAAGGCTCAGTTCACACTGACGCTGAGTCGAAGCGTTGCGTCGTCGCGTCCTGTTTTTCAATTACATCGCCTGGCGACGCGCGTTGACACGTGACGAAGCTCGCATTAGTACGCCTGGATCACAGTGTGGTCGGCGTCTGACGCCTCACTGCGCTCAAGTAACGCGCAGCTCCGCTCGACTGCAACGAAGCGTCGATGCGCGACGAAGCTTGACTCCATATTTGCATAACACAAATTTGTACCTTAATCTTAGGAAAATAGAGGTAAATACGCTATAGGTGAAAAAAAATGACGCGTCGCAACGCTTCGGCTCTGTGTGAGTTCAGCCTTAACAGGAAAATAAATGTTTGCAAGTGTTTTTTTGTTTTTGTGAACAGTTTTTTTTTACCAAGAATACAAATGTTGATGCTTTACTGTTTCTAGTAGGACAAACGGACGTGTTAGTAAAAATGCACACGGTTAATTGTAAAATACTAACAAATCATAAACATCAACTTTCGTTTCATAACTTTTAACAATTCATCAAATTTTACTTTCGTACAAAAAAGATATATCGCTCTACACTGTGCTAGCTCCGTGCGGTAAAAAGTAATAATAGAATACAGTTAACTAACCTTTCTTGTGATGTCTTGTAAAATTCCCGAAGACACTACCCAATCTTTGTTGGTTTCTTGACGTACACAATTCTAAAGACTTTAAGTCATCAGAATTTTGTGTCAACATGGAAGACTTCTCCATAGCGCTTGTGTTCACAAGGAGTTCCGCCTCTAGTAAAAGAACAACAGTCGCATAGAGTAGTTTGAGTTCTTTACAGCAAAACATTGTTTTGGCACTAGATTATCGTCACACCATCTTTATTTCACTTAGATTTATTGTCATTTTTGTTCTTAATGCTACCGTTGTATGCAGTTTGAAGCTGATGACGTGTGGTGATGCATTCTGCAAAGAAAAAAAAAAGGAATTTTAGTTATTTTTCATTAGAATAAAACAAATAATTTTAGACATATTCTTTTGTGAAACTTGTTTATTCTTATAATCAGATCAAGTTGAGGACAACTTATACGTTTTCACCAATATAGTTAGGTCTTTTCAGGTATTACGCATAGTAAAACAAAAAGACTTTGAGTTCTCAGGTTTTCGCGATTATTAAACATAGGAAATTAAAGTATTATTCCAGATTTGAATCGCGTATATTTGTTTTTTCAAACAAACCAACGTTTCGGGACCTTTACAGGTCTACCGTGACCATGGGACAAAGGGCCTGAACTTAAACGTTTAAATCCGGAAACATAGTTTCATTTACTAGTTATATTGTTTTTATTTTTATATAATATAAAAGACAAATGAACAGACGAGTTGCGTATTTACATTTGCAATATCAGAGGAGCTGCCACCGCTTTGCCAACCTTCGTGAGCTCTGTTTACTCGCTTTTTGAAGGACCCTCTGTCATAGTTTTGTGTTTTTTTTTTATAATATCAAGTGACGGGACGAACAAGAGTACACCTGATGGTAAGCTACACGCCTGTCCATAACAGTTGCAGTGCCACTCAGAGCTTTACATCACAAAGATTTAAGGGGAACTACCCATACATTGCGCCCAGCACCCAGAGACAACCTGTTCAGCACTCTTCAAAAACGGAACGCAGTAATGCTCACATTACCTACTACTTGACGGCAGAAACAGATGGCAGTATTGCCCTAGACAAACTCTTTCATAAGGAGCTCTACTGCTAATTAAATATTTTAAGCAATGAGCGATGCTTCAAAATGAAATGTGTCCAAAACCTCGAGTGCACAGCGAGACTATGCGAATGTGTCCATACAAGGCATGCGGCAGGCGTGCACACATAGTCGTGCTGCTACGATGGATTTGCACTATTTGTCTTATTATTATACTTGACAAAGCTGTGTAATGAGTATGAAAATTTGCTTTAGGCGAGTATTCTTGAAAAGCAACATTCTATTTAAAATGCTTTTGAGTACATTTTTGTACAAACATTCGTTCAAACCTTGATATAAAAAAATAAAACATACTTAATTACTCTTAATATCGATTTACCTAACTGTACTGACGTTTAACAAACTCCGTAAACGGTACTAAATAATTCAGTTTGAAAGCAAAGTTCCAAGAACAAGTACCGGCAGTTGTAAAATACTTAATAATACCTTGTAATTACATAAAAACAACTACATATAGATTGATTGTATTTGCTATTTAAGTGAATATTTATTTTAAACTTTTTATGACAATTCAGAAGCAGTTATAGCTATAGACATTTTCGTAGCAGTAGAGATCCTAGTGAAAGTGTTTGTGCAGGTAAGTGCTACCTACTGCCTACTTCATCTATTCTGCTGCCAATCAGTACTGTGAGCATAAAGAAAAAGAGCATAAATGTGAGGTAAAATTACAGACGTTTTATTCATTTTTTATGAATTTTTGTGAAAATTCAATTTGACCAACTTCTGCTATCTCAATTTTTTTCTTCCGATACAATAAAGCTATCTTTACAAGACACTGAGTCTTTTAGCATTAAAAAAAATGTTGATTTTATTCATTTTGTATGAAAATATACTTCATGAAATTTGATCAACTTCTTCTCTCCCGATTTTTTTTCGTCTCATACAATGAAATGATCCTTCTATAAAACTGAGTCAATCAGGACTAAAAAAATTATGATTAATTTTATTCATTTTTATGGGTAACTCACTCTTGACCAAAAAATTGACAAATCCAAAATTGTTTTCAAAAAAACTTAATGTTCCCTTGTATATTCTATGGTTTCGGATTTCCCTATACTGTCCCATTTAAAAGAAGCACTCTGTTTATGGTTTAATATAGACTAATAATTATTATTTTTTGACAACATAGAATACATAACAATTTGCTAACTAAAGGGCTAACTTAGAATAGCAAAGTATTAGATTTCGTTATTAACTGTAATGTAAGACAAAGACGGCCTGAAGTTTGAATTGCTAATTAATTTTGGAAGAACGCTTAGTATTTTTAACCCTGTCGATTTCAAATAAATCGATACATTACTCGCTATTTAGGTATTCACGGCAACCGGTAAATGAATATTTCAGTTCTAGATAAAGAAGAAATTTATCTATGCTTTCTAATTGTGCTACGAGAGTTTTTTGAGAGTTGTTGTTGTTCGATGTTAATGAATAGTAACATGATGGTGTCCGCCAGAGTTCAGAAAATCCTCCACTTAACAATAAAAAGTTTGGGTATGTCCATTAAAAAGTTATACGTTTCTACTTTTAAAACTGTTATATGACGGATTATGTATATAACAGGTAGAATTTTGGACTCCAAGTATTTTTTTTTAATTGTGATTAAACCCGTCCAGTGGGCGGTGATGAGGAAACGGCTGCTCACACATGTTACTTTTACCAAAACTGAACGTGAAATTGATTTCAATGGAAAGTACCCTTACTAAAGAAAAAAATAATAATTAGAAGTTGACATAGATAAACATTTAAATTGGAAAAAACACATACACAAACTGAAAGTTAAATTGTCTAAATTTGTATATGCTTTAAAAGAATTTAAAAAAAAAACCAACAGACTTTAAAACTGCTTTAACTACTTTTTTAAACTATGCTGTAATTCTATGGGGCAATAACACGGATACGCCTAGTCACTTCAGTACACAAAATAAATTAATTATAATTCTCACAAATGTAGCCCAAACAGATAACAATATGTAGCAGCCACCAGATGTGGCGGAATGTCAAACCCTCTTTGAACATACAGGCACGTCATAGTGCAAGCAAAAGTAACGACCATAGACTATAAATCAGCATAAAGACGCAGGTACCAAATAAGTATAAATAAGTTTCTAACCAAAATATAATCAGTCATCTACCAATCAACGACTCAATTATTTCTACCTCCATGGCGCAACGGTGACCACTAACACCCTTTCACCTGCGCTATGGTATAGTATACATTTATATACTCTACACAAATTCATTAAATAATTTTGATTAAACAATTAGAAAAAATCCTTCTATGCCTCTTCCAATTGAGCTACGGAACGAATCAGTAAATTGCCTCCGTGGCCGAACGGTTACCACGCCGGACTGCCACGCAGAGGTCCCAGGTTCGATTCCCGGGCCGAGAGAAATATTTGTATGGCCTACATTTATTTCTCTCCTGAGTTTGGGCGTAATTTGTGGTTGTCCATGTGTGTGGCCATAGCGCTCGCGACACAAGGTTTTCCCTAGTGCGGGGCTATGTTGAGTGTGTGCTTATTATTATTATTATTCGATTTTTTCAAAGCTTTGCTGACACTTTAAAATATCTCGTATACCTTCAGGGCTTTAGTTAAAAATGATAAAGCCAATGTGATTTTTATCTTTTCACCGTATTCATCTCGCGTACAGTTTTCTATAAATTATGTAGTAAAATAATCGTGCCAAATATTGTCCGCAGCGTCGCCGTTTCCTATGTCGTCTTTTATGCATGAGGGAGGCCGTTTCCATGACGGAACTTAATTCCGAATTCCAGAAATTCCACGGCGAAGGTTTCGTTTATTGGACATGTGTTTTATAATTACACACTAAATATAGGCTCATCAATGCTACGCAACGGAATATCAACGCATAGTCTGAAACTGTTTACAATGTAAACTGCGTCTATAGAATAGGATGAGTTTGCCAATTTGGCCACTTCGAAATGAAATGACGTCTTTTTAGTGTAAGATTTAGATAAGAAACTTTTTCAAATAAAAATCATACCGCTTCTAAATTTAAAATGTTGGCGTTAATAATTTGTTTTCATTTTGGTTCTTAGATCGACTTTCAAGCATGGATAATGTTAAAATTCGTGCTAGTTTCGAGTACAAGTTTCGAGATGGCGCTAATGCAGTGCATTGCAGCGGCATATTAAGCTCATAATTTTTTTTCATTTATTTATAAGCTCTATTAAAGTACATTATAAATACATTGCAACCTAGTCAAATATAAAACTAATAAGTAATTTACATTTCACCATATCTAATAAATAAACAAAGTGAAATAAGAATTCACCCACTGGAAAGTTACTTATTATCTATTAAGGTGAAGGCTTTTTTATCATGTGTTCTTTTTGTTCAGTGTCACTGGCACTATTTTAGTTTCATCATACACGAACACTACACTAGTTCAAATGGTTTTGTCCGTTTTAAACGTCTTATAACATCTGTGTGGTCTAGGAGCTGAATGTCGACGTTCACATAATGGTGCAGCCTGCATTGCTGGGCTTCGGCGTACTTCTGCACTATATTGTCTGTGAATTCCATTTCCAAATTTCGATGGAGGTTTTCGTTTCGTGGGTAGAAAGGTGCATTTACAATGTTCCTAAGTGCTTTAGTCTTGGAAAGTTGTGTAATATTCATATTGGTCTTCGGGGTGCAATTCCAGAGCTTTATACCATAGGTACAAACTGGACCTGCTTATACAATACGTAGTAGTTTATTGCTTAAAGATAGCGAAGAATGTCTGTCAAGCAGTCAGTAGATAGTTTTGTAACGAATGTCTAATTCTTCTCGTTTTTTCTTGACGTGGACTTTCCAGGACGAACTCTTTCACAAGGAGCCTTTAGCCAACTGCTACGACTACGACGAGTCTAGACTTAAGCTTATGAATAAGTCCTTTATGCCAGACCTTATCAAAAGTTTGGGCTACATGCAAAAATACAGTAGATAATTACGCATTGAGCTGATAAAGATACAAATTTTTAGCAAGATGGCGGAGGTATACAAACAACGTAGGTACATATTTTGATGAAATAATTTTTATTTTTTATTATTGTTCTTTTTTTTAATTTCTTATGTATATAACTGCAGTTTCATGTTTTAACCCCATATTATACAGAGAGCGATGTTAAATTTTGCAATATTAAGTAGGTCCAATCCGATGAAGCCGTGGTAGCCAAATGGTTTGACCTACTGCCTCTCAAGCAGAAAGTCATGGGTTCGAATCCGGGCTCGCACGTCTGAGTTTCTCGGAATTCATGTACGAAATTTAATTTGAAATTTATCATGAGCTTTTCGGTGAAGGAAAACATCGTGATGAAACCTGCACGTTAAAAAAGGTTCACAACCCTCGGAAAACGTGTGAAGTCCCCAACCCGCATTGGGCCAGCGTTGGGGCAGCAGTGGGACATAGAAATGGGTTGATGATGAAGTCGGTCCAATATCAAACGGAAAAATAACATTATAACACAACACATAAAATAACATACTTGAATATTTATTCGTGACAAATCGCAAATTTAGTAAGTACTCCGAATTTTTTTTTTTTGGAAATACAGATTTATGGCTTTATTTTGGCGTCCATTTTTTTATTGTCTGTTTTCCATGTTCCATTTCAAAAACATATAATAATACAGAACACATAATAAGTAGTTTGAAATCCTAACGTACTGTTAAAATAACTCAACTGACTGCCATATAATACTATAATACAAACTTTACCCTATAATTACCTATGGCAGAGTGTTTTCGTTATATACAGTACATAATTTTCCAGCTTACTGATCGATTTTTCAAACTTTATGGTTATTACATCAAATTTCCAAAACAATAAAGAAATTTCTGCGTCGGTCTCCATTTCGGCCACAGAGACAATTAGTTGACAAGTCCCATGAGCCTATATTTCACCCTTATATTTCAAAACCGGAACGTAGTAATGCTCACATTACAGCTTGTCGATAGAAATAGGGAAGGTAGGAGTACAACGCAGGACGAACTCTTTCACAATGAGCTCTACTGCTACAAATTAATAATAATAATGATAATAACGCACACACTCAACATAGCCCCGCACTAGGGAAACCCTGTGTCGCGGGTGCCATTGACACATACATAGACAATCACAAATGACACTCAAACTCAAGAGAGAAATAAATTTAGGCCTTACAAATTTTTCTCCCGCCTCGAGAATCGAACCTGGGACCTCTGCGTGGCAGTCCGGCATGGTAACTGTTCGGCCACGGAGGCAGTAAATTGACGAACGACAACGTAAAATCAAGCTCAAAATAAAGAATTTATGATTATATTTTAGAATTAGTAATTTATTTTTCATGACATTTGCTCGTAAATAATATGATAGCATGGTGTCTAACTCGACTATAATCAACATCATCATATCAGCCGAAAGACGTCCATGCTGAACATAGGCCTCCCCCAAAGATTTCCAGATCAGCCGACTTGACTATAATGCCCCAAATAAAACCCTCGGTCTTTTTTCTTTCCATTACAGCCAAGGTCGTTGCAAGTTTAGAAGTAGCTTTTTTTTTAATTTAGAGCACGACATGCTTCCTGGTTTAACGTCAAGTAAGGAGGTTACTAAAGTTCAAAATTTAAACATTCGTTTAAAATGTTATCTGCACAGAAATTTCATTCCAATTAAGCCTCATAGCACTTACTTACCAAAAATATCTTAGAATTCATTTTCATTATTTTGAGTACAAAAATTTGGCAATCTTTTTTACAATACAAAATAGCTATATACTTTGCTTGCTTTTTACAACATTTTAGTTCGAGTTGTATTATATATAGAAAAATAACTGGCTGGCCATCTATTGATAAAAAAAAGAACCCGCCATTTTCAAAATCCACAATTGTTATGTTGTGAACAACGGCTTCAGAAATTGTAAATCTATAGACAAGAACATACACAGCAACTATTTGTTCCAAACTCTTTCAAACAAACTACTATCAGTGGTGACAGTGTTTTATTTTAATGTTGAATTTTGTCAAAGAGTATCAGTACCTTAGTACCGTGGACAGACGTAACAGTCTGTACCTATTGGGAATTAACGTAAAGACCCTGGCAAAGTCGCTATTAGTTGCACAATACATTTCACATTGCTTTGACCCAGGGTCCTTCCATTAAATATTTATAATTATTATATTATTAAAAAGGAAAACAAATTAAGTAAAAGAAAAAAGTCCAGCTGTTGAAATTATGGATGCTATCATTGACTTACAATTATATGGACGTCGGGTCCGCGCTAAAAAGTGTCCGC
The DNA here is from genome assembly GCF_003589595.1 of Hyposmocoma kahamanoa. Classification (NCBI taxonomy): domain Eukaryota; kingdom Metazoa; phylum Arthropoda; class Insecta; order Lepidoptera; family Cosmopterigidae; genus Hyposmocoma; species Hyposmocoma kahamanoa. The sequence goes on from NW_020653731.1 coordinate 5,710,003, forward strand.
ACTTGTAAGGCGCTAAAATCGTATACAGAGCGCCAAACTCCGCTTTAGTCTTCATTTGTTCGACTGACAGCGCGATACTGCGATGACATTACAATTTAAATTTCGAATAGGTTGACTTGGGACATTTTTTTCGTGGTTTTTGTATTAGACCCGTCGTCCATTTATTTGTAAGTCAATGGCATAGAATGATAGTTTCATATCAAACGAACTGTCACAAGTGAGGTAAAAATCAAATTCATGTAGGCGTAAGCAACTTGTATCTACGCTCGTCGGCACGCATACAAATATACAAATAATGATGCCATGGATTAACATTTCCCTCAAAAGTGTAGTATAAGTAGTTCCTATTTTATGTTTGTCTGACGTATTTTTTCACTCATTTATCGCACATTTCGTGTCATTTTTAGCTAAAATTCTTGAGTTGTTTGCGGTGCAAGTTGACCTTGAGCACTGAAGGCCCGCCCGCTCGTGTAGGCCCATTGGGAGCGCTTCAATTTGCCTCACTTAGCGTGTGCGGACTAGGTTTCTATGCGTTATTATTCTAAGTTCGCTATTATCAAATATTATAATGCACAAATTTATCGAAAATCACAACATTACTTACCGAATTACTTAATGTGAATAATTTATAATTTAAATTTATGTTCACACAATTAGTCAAATAGCTAAATGTGAGCAACATACCAACATAAATTAATTTTCAAAGAGGACTGCGTCTGCGTCCGCCATCTTGAATATTTGACAACCAACTAAATGATGTGCAGCGTCTTCACCGCACATCAGTGAAACACAGCGTGTGTATATAACGCCACATCTAGTACGGTAGTGCTTAGATATCGTTGATTGTGAAGCATATTTATTCATACAAGAAATAAACATTGTCTTTATTTCCTCGCAAATGTGATGAAAAACATTGTAGGTATGTATCATGGACGGTAATAAAATGCAAAACGCGAGTTATTAATAGGCATTCGTTAGTGATTTCTTAATGTTACTATTATTTGCACGGAAATATAGTATTTAAACAAGTAACAAAGAAGCCGATACTAATTAAAATAAAATAAATTTTCGCCAAGTACACTTTTCCCGTGAATTGCGATCAAAGTATGAACCCGGCTTATTAAAATATAATTTTACTTCTCTTAAACCGGGATTTAAGATCCCGGAAGGATCTGGGTTATGTTACGATTTCTGTTCAAATTTTCAACCATTTCAGCTTTTTCACAAAATGTAAAACAGTGCATTTTGTTTCAAATCGAGTTTTCACGTTCATACCAAATACCTTTCCACTTTACTTTTAGATTTTTTATTCCGCTGACTGTGCCGGTGTGTAGGTATATCGTTTACGTAATATATATTATTTACATATTTAACACTTTCACGCGAGCTACGTACTACGCCGCCCTAAATAATTGTAAGTGATATGTAACAACGTACTGTAAAATAAATACATTTGATCAAAAATTGTTATTCAAAAATCTCTCACTAGATTTCACTACCGGCGGCGAATGCCGAAAGTCAGTACAAAGATCTATAACGAAAAACACATAGAATTTCTATGTCTCGGTAACTGGACCCGTGGCTCAGATGGTTAGAGCAATCCATGCTACGTTGCAGCATGGACGTGTGTTCAAGTCCTACCGGGTCGGCGAAAGTTTTTCTGTGTTTAATCTCTGTATTCATAATCAAAACATTTTTTTGATTAAAAAGAGTTCTGTTAGTTAATTTTGTTTTACTTTCGCGTAGATTATGTCAATAACATAAAATGTGTGTCTGGCAACTTTGAGCTTTTCTCTTTCTCTTCACTTGAAACTGTGTCAGGTGCCAAATTAAAAAAATAACTGCAACATTCTTGCCAGCTTTCTTTGCACGATGCCCCGGTATGCGGTCCTCGAGGAAATTTTCTGCTTATAAAATTTATTAATATTTTTCTCTGACACGGTTTGCTAGAAGACATAGGTTCGCATCCGGCTGGATTGACGGAATTTTTCCAAGATCTTTGTTATTACAATTCTTAGTTTATTAGTAGTTATACTGATTGTAATCAATATTACGATGTTCCCTTTTTGTTTTTAAATAAAGGGATAATCAATTATGCTATTGCAACATCAAAATTTGTTAATATGGTTTCAATCAAAATAAAAGTGGTTATAAGTTTGTATGGAAAGACGCCCCAGCAAACTTTTTGAAAGTCCATTCAAGGTGTTTCATTCAGATTTGAACATAAAACAACGTTTACCATAATGAGCATAATGGACACCTTTCAAAAAGTTTAAATCTTGACTGTTTCATACCATATCGGGTTCTAATGCTTAAAACTATTCTTATATACTCTATAATTAATTATTGTATTTCGAGCTATGGTCGTACGTACAAAACATTCCTACAGAATATTTATAGCCTTCAAATAAGATTGCTTAAGACTATTGTACCTCCTAGAATTAGATATAAATTTAAAGATAATTATGACCAACTATTTCAGTACTGTAACGTAATGAATGTCTTTGATAAAGTTAAATTAGCAATCATAACCGACAATTGTGGAAAAATAAAGTCGTTAAAGGTTAAAATTAGACCGAATCCATTACGTACACTATCACATCTACCTATGTATGATATACCTAAATATAACAATAATTATGGTAAAAGAGTTTGGATGTGTGAACTTCCTCTGATATTAAATAGCTCACCAAAAAATCTTATAAATGAAATAACAGATAAAAATCCTATACAAGTGAAAAACAAATTAAAAAGATTTTACATGAAAGATCAATATCAGAGGAGGCTTACACAAACTGGTCATTGATTTAATTGCTATACCTTACATATTAACGCAACTCACTAGAAAAGGATAAATAATCTTTAATTTTAAGATTCTACCTTGAATGTACTGTAACTCGTTATTAATATTTGCAATAAAAAATCAAATTTAAATGGGACTACTTTTTTATTTTTTATGTATGTTACACGACCTCAATAGTAGTCCCATTTAAATTTGAAGAATATATTCCACCTCTAAGGGTGGCAAACTAGCCTACTACTAACTAATCGATTTCAATAAAACGGTTTTGAATTCGGTTTTTTTAGTGCACTGTACTGAGATTATATCGGATTTAAAATCGCGTTTTTTTTTTAAAAACAAACAACGTTTCGGGCTTTTTACAGGTTTTATGGTCACGGCTGACTGAGATAACGCAAACACGCTATTCTATGAATACGTACCAATTTTAATACTTGCGAGATAACACTATTACGAACTTTTTTCACGAATTCCATTGCTTTTCTTTATAGTGATATTTATTTTTGTTCAGTGCATGGTCAAATACGACGTCAAATTGGACACTTAGAGCGATGCCATACGGGCGGTGCCGTTGCGTTGCGTCGTTGTCACAACGATATGATTTCAACGCACCGAGTGCCACATGAGCTTAGCGGTCTCGGAATGTAACGCCCGCTTAGGCGTCGCGCAAACGTGTGCCTTGTTTTTTTTTCTATTTTTATATAATTGATATGAAATCGACACAGTCGCCTGTTGCGGCAACCAGACACAGTCGCCGGCAATTTGTGTGAAAATAGAATATTCGCTTCTAATTTCCGTTTGTTTGTATGCAATACAAGACACACGTTTGCGTGGCGTCTTACTTATGCACCGCAGCATCTCCTTGCCACGCTTTCTGTCGTCACGCGCCATTTCAACGTACCATGTGGCATGTAGTTCCAGTTTATAGGTATAATGCAGCGTTACCGTTCAGGTGTCACAACGCTTCGTGTGACATCGCTCTTAGGATTTAAATTCAATTTTATTCGGTTCATGATAAGAACTGTTCAGAGATTGCAAAAACACTACCTAAAATTTGACTCGTGTCCCAAGAAAGACCTTGGGCAAAATCAGATATAAAGCCGTAGCGTTCATTAACTTTTCATTAAATTCTGATACGGATCTTGGCTTCACATAGCGCACAAGTTCTCAGAAGTATGTAAATAATTTTTCGTAGTACCGAAACTCGATGGCACGAAAAATATGTTTCCGTACATGTTTCCTTCATCTCTGTATATCGCATGAATAAAACATCAGTTAGGGGCGCTTTTTTTCGCGTACCAATAAAGTACAAAAATACGGATTGCTGGATTGGATTACCGCTTACAGTAATTTGCTCTCGTACACCATGTTTGATTCAGAATACATTGTTTGAGTATAATAGTTTTATTTTTATATCTCAACATTGTTAGGATATGTTAGATCACCATCATCATCGTCAAACCATTGCGCGTCACACTGCTGAGTTTATGAAGAAAGGACGTTTGGATACGTCACACATTTTCCAAGGTTTGTCAATCTTGAATCCACAGACCCCATTTGAATCAGATCATCTCATTTGTCAAAACTACAAAATTGCAGGCCCAACTTAAATTTTAATTTTTGAAGTATTTTCAAAAATAAAAACTGCAACAAAAAAATTATAGAAAATGATTTGGATTATTTTAATATTTAACGATGATTATAAATTTAAAAATAATTTCGCGAATATCCTAAATAGTTTGAACTAGTAAATATTATGGCAAGAAAACTTCAAATTTGCAATCTGATAGAAGGGTAAAGTTTTGCAACTTTATTCACTAAGTTCTACTTACTCGCTCACAGTTTTTCTAAGTGTTGGAGAGAAAAACTGGAGTAAACTATTTTTAAAAGAAACGTGGCAGTGGTTTACTTTAGAAAGATTTGGAGAGAGCAGAATGGCATTACTTCAAGAGTTTAGCTGGAAAGTTTCTGAAGAATTACGAATACAATACAAGTTTTTACACTGGAGTTGATTTTGACATTTTGTTGATTTTAAATTTTTATATTTACGCTCTCGATATTTAGAATTTTTATATTAAACAACAAAAAAATCTGAGAAATAAAGAACATTTTACTAAAGATTTCAAAATTTTAATTGTACAGTTCGACAGACCTGAACAAAACTGTACTTATGTAGTATGTGTCGATCATTATAACTGGTGTAAGTCCATGTTTTAAAACACACATTTTTTTGCTTTCATATCTACTATCATTATAAAAGTGAAGCAACTCCAATAATTGCACTAACATCCCATAGATGGCATTACTAGTTAACTCGGAGATCTAAAGTTACTGTACATTAATTTGCTAAAAGCTCATTATTTCAAAATTTAATTACAAGAACATAATCCACTCTTACAATGAACAACACATATGAATAACTTATTTTTTAAAGGTATACATTATATAATATGAGCGTCTATAGAGATTATTCGATATTTGTCTTTGTTTACAAACGTCATGCCGCCAATTTGACAGCACATGGCAGAAGATGGCGTTATCGTTTAGATGCGATCGGAATTATTAAATGCGAAATGAGAGAGCCGATCGTCATGATAATCATATTGGTCCGTCGCTGCTCTCCTGGCGTTCAAATTAATAAATGCGCTTGGTGGTAAGCGACACGCTATCCATAACAGTTGCAGTGCCAATCAGAGCTTTAAATGGCAAAGATAAGAGGGACACTGTTACCGCGCCCGTCACCCTGAGACATACGAGTAAGTTGTTGTTGAAGTTCGACACAGTCAACGGTCAACCAAGACTATTAGAACTCCTACCTGGCCATCCAGAAGAACGGTAGTTTTATCTGATAAAATAGGCGTAGGACTAGGCCACCACCTAAGTAACCACTTAAAACGAAGGGTAGTCAACTATTGCTATCCAGGAGCTACTTTTAATCAAATTATTACACTGCTAACTGGTTGCAACTTTGATAAATATACAACAGTGATTCTTATAATAGATGATAGTAATAAAATTAGTAAAAAAGAAGTAAATAGTAGCATTGGCGTGTTCTTGAGAATTCATGAGAAGTGTGGGTGTAAATTCATACTAAGTGCATTCCCTTACTGCTCTAACCTAGGCATCGCTCGTAATAAGTATATACATATATAACATAAATTCGCACATTCATAATTTGACTTGCCGTCATAGTGACGTTATATTTTGTTTTGACATTAATAAGTTCGTAAGGAACTTCAAACTTTTTGAGGATAATTTACTTTTACCCATAAGGTATATACATATAGCTAGTTATAGACATATAGCTAGTTTGCTATCTTTTAATATTAAGGACACTGTTATACAAAATATAACAAAGTCCCACGACAATGCTCCTACTTTAAGTAGCAAAAGTACACTTTTTACTAACCATAATTTAAACCGAAAAACACGACAACAGAAAAGTCTAATCGTTTCCATGTAGTACATCAAAATATTCAAGGCTTTTCTGGCAAAAGATTAGAAATAAGTCTTTTCTTGCACGATATTTCCGTTAACGTGTTTTGTGTTACAGAACACTGGCTGAAAGACTACGAAGCAATTAACAACATAGAAAATTATGTAATAGTCAGTACGTTCATAAGAAAGAGCTTACGTACAGGCGGATCCATGATTATTATTAAACGTCAATTAAAATTTAAAGAGCGTAAGGATATCACAGATCTTTCTACTGAACGAACTATTGAGATTTCATGTGTGGAATTGGATCAGTTTGTTCTTTTAATTGTAAAATGAGCAAGAAGGTAGACTAATTTCTCTGCAGACCGATTACCACAGAACGAATCATTAGATTTCAAAATAATATCGGCAATAGTTTAAATTCCCTACCCCATATACCGGAGGTTCCAAATACTTTGTATAGCAAGATATTTGGTTTAATTAAAAATGAATTTGATAATTCAAACTTATAAAATCTAAAGATAAAGTAGCCCAAGCTTTTGAATCGTTCTTTTCGGAAATTGCTGTGAACACTACAGAATCATTAAATTCCTCCCCTTCACTTGCTATTGACCTTCTAAAGGAAAATGTTAACGTTTGTGGCAGTTTATTTAATTTTCGTCATGTTAATCGATAAGACATCATGAAAACTTTAAAATCAATACATGTTAAAAAAAACTCAAGATCTCTGGGGCATATCAACTAAAGTTACAGACTCAGTTATTGATCTAATTTTCCCACATTTAGCTTTCAATAGGTGCGTTGACGAAGGAGTTTTTCCCGATTTAATGAAATACAGGAAGGTTATTCCCTCATTCAAAAGCGGTAGGAAAGTTGATCCTAGTAACTATAGGCCCATTTCAATTTTACCAGCTTTAAGTAAAATATTCGAAAAGGTTATGCTGACTCAATTACTGTCCTATTTCGGTAGGAATCATATTTTTCATAGTGAACAATACGGGTTTACTAGTGGTAGATCGACTAGCGATGCGGGGGTAGCGTTACTAAAACACATCTTTGATGCTTGGGAAAGGTCCCAGAACGCTATTGGTGTTTTCTGTGACCTCTCAAAGGCATTTGATTGCGTTGATCATATTACTCCTATTAGGAAGCTGGAACATTACGGTGTAAATGGCAAGGCCTCGAAACTTGTCTCGTCATATCTCAACGGTATAATTCAGAAAGTAGACATAAGTGGTGTGTCTTCTTTGGGTTCTCCGGTAAAAATGGGTGTTCCGCAGGGCTCAATACTTGGACCTTTCTTATTATTTATATTAATGATCTGCTATTCTTTGTTAAGGACCATTGCGAAATAGTGTTGTTTGCTGATGACACATCCTTGATTTTTAAAACAAACAGACATGACATTAACTATGACCATATTAATGATACCCTCTGTAAGATAGTTTATTGGTTTAATGCTAACAATTTATTGCTTAATGCCAAGACAAAATGTGTTAAATTTAAATTACGTAACGTAAAATTGACTAGCCCAAGCATAGAAATAAACGGAGAAAAGTTAGATCTTGTTAATAAAGCAGTCTTCTTGGGAGTGACCTTAGATAGTAAACTTTAATGGTTTCCACATAAATCTTCCCTGGCCAGCAGATTAAGCTCCGCTGCATACGTAGAATACGTGAGCTTACCGATGTTAGTACTGCTAGACTAGTTTATTTTAGTTACTTCCATAGTATAATGTCCTACGGGATTCTCATGTGGGGTAAAGCGACAAATATTCAAACCATATTTGTATTGCAAAAACGAGCGAGTCGTTCTGTGTACCGTCTAGGTTCTCTAAGAGAAAAGTTTAAGAAGACTGGTATCATGACTGTGGCATCACAGTACATTTACTCAAATATTTTATATGCCCGTAAAAATATACATAATTTCAATAAGAAAGAAGATATCCATAATATTAACCTTAGAGCTAAGTCCAAACTCATGGTACCATGATTTCGTTTAACCAAGGTAAACAACTCTTTTATGGGGAACTGTATACGTTTTTACAATAAGATTCCTTACCATATATTAAGTTTATCATTTCCTAAGTTTAAAACTACATTAAAAATATTTTAATCGAAAAATCATATTACAAAATTGAAGACTACGTGTTAGATAAAGATGTATGGAAAGACGACACGGCTCCAGAATCCACACAAATTTGATTCAAAGTCTAATCCATAGCATTTAAGTTTATTTGAAAAGAGCAATCCCTAGAGTTTATTGCTCGTTCTTCTCAGCGAGATCAGCGTAGTGAACGAGCAGTAGCTTGAATGTGACGTTTTCAAATGTAAATTTATTTTACCTATGGAATAAATAATCTTTGACTTTGACTTTGTTGACAATTCCCATGTGCCTGTAATTTCTTCTCCGTAAAACTGATGTTTCCATAATATTCTCCAGTATGGTTAAAATGGTATTCATTTCATCCATCTGTACGTTTCTGGCGTGAATAAAATCCGCCATTTTTCAGTTCAAATAGTTAAGTAAAAACTTAACAAAGTTAACGTCAATATAAAATGCTTCGTGAATCATAAAAATTCATCCAGAAATATCTCCAAGTTTGAATTATGAAACGCAGAAATGTTTTTTTTTTTACTTTGCATCCATGAATAGAAAGACTTCTCGGATTTATGTTTCTTCTTTTTTCTTAACAATCAATGCAATGTAAAATTCAGAGCCAATCATACGAAATCGCTCTAAATGTTTTTAGCCAGTGGCTGGGATTTTGCTCGAGTAAATCGAAAGTACTCGAATGTAGCCTTGTTATTTCACTACAAGTTGGTGCTTACTTTATATGAACCGGTTCGGACTTGTTACCATGTTTCAAATTTACCCATATCAACAAATCAAAATCAGCATTATCGAAAATGTTTGTTTTATAATATTTTTTTATATTATTAATTTGTTTTTCTTAATTGTAAGAGAACACTAGTCTCCTCGTCTCCGTTTCCAACGACCTCCGTAGTCGAGTGGCTTGCACATCGGTTTTCATGGTGTCGCCATCGCTGAGGTCCCGGGTTCGATCCTCGGAAAACTTACTTTTCTACACTATCTCGTCTGGGTGTTTGTGGTACTGTCATTGTTTCCGATTTTCATAACACAAGTGCTTTAGCTACTTATTTTGGGATCAGAGCAATGTATGTGATGTTTTCTAATATTTATTATATTTGTTTATTTATTTAATAGTCATTTCGCACCCCTTGTGGAAGAATGGGAAAAGTGGAGTTACGTCAAAAATGTTTGTTGCTATATTAGATACAAAAAAAACATAACCCACATCCTCTCCAATTGGAGATTAGATACAGAAAAATATAACCAAAACAATGTTTATATTTTTTTGTATCTAATGGAGCAATAAACATTTTTGACGTAACTCCACTTATGCCATTCTTCCATGAGTGGTGCGATTTGTTAAGAATACAGCACGCCCACGTATGCTTATTAATGTTTTGTTACTCCAGAAGTTCTCATTAAAGAGAATTGTAAATTATTTTGCTCCTGAACACGCTCAACGCAAGTGTACATACATGAAGTGTGTATATAGTAGATACTAACTATAATATTAATTGCAATTTATACGTACAATAAAATTTGTAATCCAACAATGAGTAGGTGCGTAGAACATAGGTAAAATAATTTAGTAATAAATGTGCCAAAAAATTAACACAGTAATCTAGATTCCGACAAGGGAGTTTCATTTTATTATTAGAAATAGAATTAAGCACATTATCAACTAAAGCGATCCAGGAAGAAAGCTGTATTTCGATAACCCACATACAAACCCATACCAATTATACTAAGCACATAACATAATATGCTGCATCTAATAGGAACTTTTTAAATGAAGAAATTGTTCTTTGAAAATGTGCCCATAAAACATTCAGAAAATAAGCGTTTTTACTACAAAAAATTCAATGAAAATGTATCATCAGCCATTTGTATTTACAAACACTGGCTTTTCAAATTATTCGTCACATTTTTCAGCTATTCAGTAAAAATTTCATATTTGCTCAAACACGTCACTTAACAAAACTATTTGAATACAAAGAAACACTAAAGTGAATAAAACTATTTGCGATTCAACACCAACACTTGATTTTTTTTTTTCTTTTTATGTACCAAGTAACGGGATGAACAAGACGTGCGCCTGGTCGTCGCCGTGGTAAGCGACACGTCTGTCCAAAGCAGTTGCAATTGAAGATTGTTTTTATTTGAGACAATACGTTGATTTAAACTTTCACGATTTTCACATATTGTTTTATTATAAAATCGGGACGTAGTCTATATACTATCCCTTTGAAACCATAGACGTTGCAACACGTCCAAAACGCCGAGTAAGTTCCGATTTTAAAATCAAATAATAATTAAAACATCATCATATAAGAGAATGATTTTACTTGACCTCAAAGTTAAATGTGGTGACACTGTTATAGAATGCGTGAATGTAACAAAATTTTTGGGTATAGCCGTAGATAGAGACATGTCATTTAAAATTATGCACCCTTAGCTATGCAGTCTTTGAATTGTCAAAAATAGCGGACCGTTAAACTGTAGTAATGGCCTACCACGACTTTGTAGGACTATCCTTAGGTATGGTGTGAATTTCTGGGGTAACTCTACCTACAGAGAAATTCTATTTAGAGCCCGAAAGCGATATGTCCTTTTTTCCGTAACCTGAGATTATTGATCTTCCCATGTCTGTACATCCTGGAGGCATCATTGTTTGTTAAGACGAACTCGAGCGAATTTCCAGCAAATTTCCATTTATTTCGTATCAGGAAATATAATGGTCCAAAGAAATATTTGTAAAACAGCCTTATTCAAAAAGAGCGTAGTCCATATGGCACCCAAAATGTTCAATAAAATCCCTGATTTCACTTTTACAAGAATATTTAAATGACAGTTCCTTATAACAGGTAAATACTAAATAAGGCTGAAAGTTCGGTATCAATTATTGCAGATTCCATAAAATTATTACTATCATCTATGTCATGTACCTGTAATAATGGATGAATAAATGAATTTAATTGAGAAGTCTTAAGAAGAGACAGGTCTTGAGCCGATATCGACATCTAGTTACCTAGTACGGGCTGTAAATAAAATTTCACAACATTAGACAATTTTAAGAATAAGAATACTTTATTGCGTAAACACCGAGACACATGATCTTAAAATTAAAATACAATATTATAAACTTTAAACTAAAATGCAGTACTTACAACAAAAGTTAAAACATAATTACTTAAAACAAATTAATTAAAACAAAATGAAAAAAATAAAAAATATAATAATAAATGCGTGTCGCGTCGCACGCAAACGGGATTTCCTCAGCTATTAGCTACAGGCTGATAGATTTTCAATCTGCAGCGCTGGTTTTCAGCAAGCACGATATGAGTGAAGCACGGACTCGAGCACAAACAAAACAAATACATGCATAACATGTGCGTCAAACTTGGTATATACAAAAATATTTACACTAAATATATAAAACGAATACATAGATAAATAAAACAGCATAAGTGTAAACTAATTTAATTACTTAATTAATAGGTATATACATATGCTATATGAAGATGTAATTAATATTCTGTGCAGTAAGTATTAGATGATTGTGTTGAGATAATAAATCATCATTATATAATTTGCTGTCTGCAACCGCCGTCTGTAGACATCGGTGTTACTAAGGACATGTTCTTAATATAGAAAATGCATTGCCAGCCATGGTACGTAAGATCTTAACCCTCCTCTAGGCTGGGATCTGCACACAGAACATAAGGTTAGTGGTCGGACCACATCAGTATTTCATTGCTTAGACTATGCGGCATTTCTTCTTCTTATGTAAGAGCTAATTTTAGCCGATGAAGTAATCGCTAGATATCTCTGTTCCGTACCCTAACTTTGAGTTACTAATCTTTTCCTTATTTGATCTAAGCGGCATGTAGATGTTAAAATAACCAAATATTACAGTTTGATCATACCTCTCTTCGAATAATTTCTCCTCTCTTTTGCTAGATTACAGGTCCAATAATTTCAATAAAATATCAACCAAGCCAACGCTAGAAACCAGTATTTTTACTAAACTGATTTAGAGCGATTCTGTATGATGCGTTGCGTTAACACATCGTAGCGTTCATACGCTTACGCACTACCCCTTCTCGCTTCGTTTCCTGGCCCCTTGTCAAATGCGCGCGAGTTCTATCACCGCGCGCTGTTTCAACACATCATATGTCACGTAATTCTGATTTATACAGTTGTACAACGCAGCGTCACCGCCCAAGCGTCGCAACGCCGATGCAACGCATCGCCAGGTATCGATATTAACTGGGGAAAGAACCCAAGACATCAGAAAACAAATCTCGGGATGTGATTGAATGTCTTCCTAAAATTTATAACAAATTTCGTTACGAAAACAGTGTGCAAAACGAAATTACAGTAATAAAGTGCAAACATTTGTACGTATTTTTCTCATTTCGTTTTGAACATACCGAAAAAAATTTAAATACGAGATATTTCTCTAACACAATCATGGTTAAATTAAAAAAAATGAAACTTGCACGACGTAATAAAGAAAAAAAATGTGAAGAACGAAGTAAAGAACTGTTGTTTAGCGATACGCCTGTCCGTAGCAGTTGCAATGCCATTCAGAGCTTTAAATCGCAGTTCTGAAAGGCACTGTCACTGCGCCTGTCTATTTGAGACATAATTTGACAAGTCTCAAGTGCTTGTGATTTCACCAGCACCCTACTGCTTGGCGGTAGTAATAGGTAAGGCAGCAGTACTTTTTTGGACGAACTCTTTCACTAGGAGCTCTACTACTATTAAATTATTTATGAAACTGATAGTGTTGCTAAAGAGGTCGTTTAGGGAAGTACTTTACTACCATACCTATTTCTGGAGCCAACCAGTAACGTGAGAATTACTGCGTTCTGAAAGGTAAGAGTGCTGGTGAAACTACAATGGCATGGGACTTGTCAACTTTCTTTCTTACATTAATAATGTATGTTTCATAATTTTTGTTTATCCCCGCCTGCACGCCTAATAAAATCCAAGTTATATTTATATAATAATATATTTTATTATTTTTTTAAATCGGGTGTCAACTACATATTTTCTGTAGTTAAGAGAACAACTTCCTAAGCATATCAATTATAATAGATAATAAGAAGTAGAAAAGTCTATTCTTAAGTAAGTAGGTAGGTACTGGACGAAACACATCGCGTAGTGCATTCTACATTGCTCAAACAAAGCAATATATATTAAATTGTTTGTTTATATTTTTGCAGTCGGGTTTTTAGATAGATAGATAAAACGTTTATTTGGATCTACAGACACACATACTCAATTAATTAATCAATCAATTTAATTATAAATAGGTAAATCCTGTTGCTATTACATGTTATGTAGGCCATTTTCGCCAACTAAACAAAGCTCTGTGGAATACCATTTTTTTTTTGAGTGTCTACAAAAAGTGCCTTTGGCTTTTCCTTGAAAGTGCTATTAGATTTTAGAAGTGTTAACGCTGGTGGGATATTATTCCAACACTTTGTTGCGTGGTAGTGAAAACTGCCGGTAACCGTTGCTGTTCGATGTCGCTGTACGCTTAGCGGGGCGCATAATGATCTGGGCTTACGGTCATGTAGTTTATAAATATGGGGAAATTATAATTTTGAAAAAAGATAATTGGGATTTTTGAATTCAACAATATCAAACATTAAAAAGGCGAGATGTAACTGTCCCTGAGATTCCAAATTGAGTATACACGCATTGTTTAGAAATGGCGTGATATGACTCCAAGGCGGAACATCAAAAAGAAATCTACAACATGCATTCTGCACGCGTCGTATTAAGCGACTTGTTTCGTATAACAGTCGAGGGTCATAAACAAGATCTGCGTAATTGAGACGAGACAACACCAGTGACCCGCATACCGTGATCCTCACTCTCTCCGATAATAAGTTTCTAATTTTATACAAGAGTTTCAATCTAAAGAAACAGCTCCTCACAAGATTCTCTAAATGTCTTTCGAAACGTAGTTCGCTGTCTAACAGAATACCTAGGTTCACGAAGATTTCAAGCTTCGTGGACCAAGGAAGTACTTTGACCTAGAATACTAACTACTGGTGACTTATTTAAAATTTTCATCGTCTAAACCTTTGATCTAAGCACCATAAACTTGGACTTATTAGAGTTTAGTACCAGTTTTTTAAAGTAATAATATTAAATTTTGAAAGACAAAAATGGCCACTGTTCGTTATCTTTAGAAGATATCTTTCTCTTGCCTCACAGTCATGTGGTAGTGAAAATATCATGATATTCAACAAGTATTACATGTAATTGCCACGACCTCTGTAATTAAATATTAAATATGTAACTTTGAAATTTTCGTCCATTGTAGCAAATCTCAAATTAAACTGGTCGATTGGAAGTGAATCAATTGTTTCGAATTCGCGCTAGCCAATCGGAGCGCAGCTTGATTTGGCAAAATAGTCTTCTAACAAATTGAATGACATGTCGTCTCTATTTCTGGTTATATACTCGATGACCTAAGTAAAGAAACCGTTTAATATTCATTTTTATTTCTTATTTAATAAATCTAAGTTAATCATTTTCATTTAACAATGTGTACGGTCCAGGCTTTTAGCCGGTCAAAATGGGAAAGGTTCTAAAGCTTTAACGGATGAAGCAGTGATTTGAAACTACAATGAAGAGCGCAACCACTGGCCACGTGATTGGTTCTATTACTAACGTGTGAAACCCGAGAGGATCGGTTTCAGCTCGCTCTAAAAGGCTAGAGTTTAGATAGTGTTCAATATATCACCAATACTCTGTTACTTTTTGAGCATTTACGTAAGCTGTGATTGTCACTTTTCATAATGAGGGAAAAAGACCTTCAGAAACGAACCTCAATTTCACTGAATTAAACTTTGTATTCAATGTTTTAACGAGGCTTAACATAGTGGTTTGAAAAGGCTCTTTGAATCACAGAATAATTTAAGTTACTTATCTATTTATTAAACAATAAGTTAAAATATACAGTTAAGGTACAATAAAAACTTTCATACTAGAAGTGCCCTTCATCTGTGCAAAATTTTATCCAAATAATTAATAGACTGTTTGGGAAACCCAAGGGCCGGCAGCGATCGTGCCCAACGCATTATCATAGCTATACAAAAGAAGAACGCTGCCAGCAACTTGGGCACCTTCCGCATTTTATTCATATAATTTAATCCTAGTTTTAGTTTCCAGAATAATTTGAATATATCTCTCAAAATATTTGAACATTATTTTATTTATAATGCACCAAACGACTACATTAATTACCTGTGCCTCTGCCACGACCATACTGTGACAAATGTCGCTAGCGACCGCATAAATTACTTCACAATTTTGTATGGTGTAAAAAAAATGTATGGCAAGTTATACCTACAGCGCCCATAGCGGTCACAAGACAAAAAAAAATTCTACGCGGTTATGTTTCATGGTAGAGGCACTGATCTGAAATTAAGGAATTTACTGTATTATAAGTACCGCAACGAAATTCACTCCGGTGCATTAAGACCAGAACCAACTTACGAAAGCTCTTTTCCCAAATTGGTCCTACTGGGAATCAAGGAGCTCATCTAGCGCCCATAGGACAAACCGTTGGGCCACCAAGGTCGTTAAATTTGGAACACCGACACATTACTCATAAATACATTTAAAAATAAAAACACTATTCAGTACGTCACAGTTCTTATATATTTATAATTGAAAAATATCCAAATCACTCATTAAAGGAAAATAAATTTAATTTAAATAATTAATTGTGAGATCGAAATAAATAGTTGATTGATGTGGATATGACAATGACGTTATTAATTTAACAATGTTTTGAAGATAAAATAACGAATAAATATATTGGAAATGATTTTTTTTTTCAATCTAAATCACATGCTACCAGCAGCATACAGGGCGGAATTTTTTAGATTAGGAATTTTTGACGATATCTCTGGTAAATTCCAATTTCAAGTGATAGTACCTATTGACAAAGCCTTGTGGTGATCTTTAGGTTGAAAATTTATAATTTATTAATTTTATTTTTATCGAATAAAGATTGAGTATAACGTAGTCCCGTAACACAAAAAGATCTGAGTAAAAATAGGTTCATTATTAATGCGCAACTATCGCGAAAACCTCACAACTTGATACAAATACTTGTTACTTTATTACTTAATGTGCTAAATCAGACTTCTTGTAAAATAAAATAACTATAAATACGTGTGCCGATAACATCCAACTCTAAACGTTCTAACAGCCTGGAGGGGTTTTGGTCAATATACGTTTGAGAGCGTACCCAGAATATTGGACTGTATTTCATGAGTTCTCTGTACGTGTGACAAAGGTCGACTTATATATCAAAGTTTGCGATGGAAAGAGATTTGAAACGCAATAAGGATCAAAGTCACTCACGTTTTTATTAACTTGACAGCGTTCCTCGCACAACAGTGTGAGGTTGCAACAAAATATGAAAAGTGTATGTAAGTATTTAGCGCTGATACAATCAATTTATTTTGAGTAGCAGTATAGTTTCAATGAAATAGTTGTTCCAGGGTTTGTCGAGTACTGCCATCTCCAGGAAAGTACTGCTATCTTGCCTATTTCTGCCGCCAAGCAGTAATGTGAGCATTATTGCGTTCCGGTTTTGAAGGATGTGGGTGCTCATGAAATTGCAGCACATGGGACTGCAACTGCTATGGACAGGCGTATCGCTTATCATCAGGCACACGACTTGTTCGTTCAACCAAGTGGTTGGTGGTGGTATATGATACCAAGCGGTATCATAAAGAAAATTGGTTTGAATGATACTGATCAGAACTTGAAAAAGTTCATAACTCTGACTTGATAAATCCACTCAACTGTGCCACAAATAATCCATATTGGTGTATAAAATGAAAATACTCCAAAAGTTTCACGACATGACAAATATGTATAAAGAATTTACCACATTTTACGTATCTAAAGGTTGCAGTGACAGCTCTATTAAATAATCTAGATAAATCCAATCGGATAGATTGCTTCTAGAGATCTATTAGTAAAAACGTTCCTACGTACATTCCTTTTAACTCAGAAAAAGTTTGTCTTCCTCGGAAATTGAAACAGATTGCCAATGTGTCTCAACTTGCGACGTCTTTTGTGAGACCTTCAATTATTCTGCGGTGTTTGTGGGTACAGCGTCATTATATCACGAATTCGATCCGAAAAAATCTAAGATTTACAAGTGACATTTTCACCTATACTGTACCATTTGACGTACGTTTACGTTTCACTAATGGGCTCGGGCTCCCTCTAAAAAAAGGGCTTGAGCTTAGTCCATCACACTGCTTGAGACAATCCGGGGCTGAGTATTGTACATGTGTTCGAGATTTGTAATTATTTTCCTATATTCGGGAAACATCGCAGCTGTTTGATGTTTTCTTTTACCGTTAAAGTGAATAGTAATTGATAAATGTACTTGATTCAAAGTATCATTAGCTTTTCCTCATGTGAAAGATAAAGCGTTCGGTCTTCCAAATTGGGCCCAAATAAAGCACATTGTCAGTTAACATCATTCATTATCAATAAACTTGACGCAATGAAGGGCAACTCCATAAATCTGTTATAAGATTCTCAATAGTCGGATATCCACTTAGGATCGCCTTTGATTTTCATGGGTAGTTCGAACACTCCATCATCGACGGTCCATATGTTCCCGAGCCTTACTTTATCCCGAAAAACGATCTATATGGGTGTGGTGTAAGTCATAGTTGAATGTCTTAGATCCACTTATACATTTTTACCGTTTTGTTCTATCAGATTCCATCACCGACGCGTATCTTTATCGATAGTTTGGAAACTATTAGTATGAGGTCATATGACAGATCTGTGTTACTTTACGTTGTTACGAGTGTTTAGATCAGTCTACAATTTTGTATCAATATTTACGCGGCAATTTTCATTGTGAGTCATACAAGAGTACAGGATGAGCAAGAGTGATATCAGAGTTATTGGATATTTGAAATATCTCTTATTTTAAATAGATCTATCATTCAAAATCGAAATAGTATTTTTTTAACATACCTATTGTTGAAAATGGACGGACTCTTCACTACTACCTAGCCTTGAAGGAAAATTTCGATCTACGATAGAACAAACTCGCCTAGAAAAGCCGATTCAATTGCTCTTTATAAAGATATTCGGGTTTTATGTCCTCGAAAACAGAGACGCAGACAGAGAAATCAATTCCTACGCGCATTACAATATATGACGAAAAGCGCTTAGTAGGCTTCAAGGGAATATCGACCAAGAAATGATCTGGATGGCCGGTGGTAAAAAGTGGCTGGCGAAATAAGCCGGTAGATCTCGTGTTATGGTAATAATATATTTTTTAGCATCAAAAGAATACCATAATGTTATTGTGATAAATAAGATCGAAAGGAGATTGCACCCCTCATGAAATAATGGCATAAGTGCAGTTACACAAACATATTTATTGCTCCATTAGATACAGAAAAATCGACTGCTATTATAGATAAAGGTACAAGAATTGGAGAGGATGTGTGTTATATTTTTCTGTATCTAATGGAGCAATAAACGTTTTTTACGTAACTCCAGATATGCGTTTCTTCCGTGAGGGGTGCGATATTATAAAGTTGCTCGTTACAGTTGCTCGCTCGGTGCGAAACCGATTGGACGCGTGACGTGTCTCTGTCTTTAATTTAATTCCTTTGATATTTTCATCGCGACGCGTGCGCATCGATACGTACAATGGTTAAATGCAATAAGTGTTCGAAACTAGTTAACAAGAAGAACCCTGGTATACAGTGCAATAAGTGTTTGAAATGGTTACACAGTGTGTGTGCTTCTATTTCTTCGGAACAACTGAGCGCATTATGCAATACGGACAGTGTTGACTGGAAATGTCGTTCCTGTATTGGGAATTTGCAGCCGAAGCGCATATCTTGCATCATGCCAGATTCAGAGGACGAGGATAAAATAGCCACGGAAGTACCAAATGCAGTTACTCATCAGATACTATCTGATATTCGTCGAGAGGTTCGAGAAATTATCCGTAACGAACTACAAAGTACCCTTCAATTTTTCTCAGACAAGATAGATGAGTACGAACAAAAGATTAAGGGATATGAGAGTACCAGTAAACGTATTGAACATCAGTATACGGAGTTGCAAAATAAATATAAAAACTTAGATCTTAAAAATGACGTTTTAGAACAGAAAATTAATCAACTTGAGCAATCACAATTGGCTAACGTAATTGAAGTATGCGGTGTAGCAGAATGCGACAATGAGAATACGAGGGCTATTGTACACACACTCTGCAATAAGTTACAACTGAAATCAGACGACATTATTAACGCATACCGTAAAAGGAAATCCAAACCCGGAGCGGGAGTAAAAAATTCTCAATCCGTTATAACGGTTACCTTACGGGAAGGATGTCGTGACCAGTGGATTAATGTCTCAAAGACCATGGACGTTAGAGGGATGGACATAGGTATAGCGGAGAATACTAAGATCTATCTCCGTGAACCATTAACACCGGTTACTTCTTACTTATTTTGGAAAGCCAAACAGGAATTAAAATTTAAAGAGCTGTGTAAGTTTGTATGGTGCAAGAAAGGCACAATAATGGTACGTAGAGAGGAGAAAGAGAAGATGTACATAGTGAGATCGGAAAGAGATATTGATAGACTATCTGCAGAGTTTAAGAGTGCTTGAGAAGAGAACCACTTATACTTATTCTACTATTTGTATTTTGTTTACCTTTTTTTATACATAAATGGCTAACTTACACCATGGTATTCAAGAAGATACATACAATAACTGGAACAATTTTGCCAGGCAGATTCCGACACAAAATAGTGCTTTATTAGTATTCCATGTAAACATCAGATCGATGCTGAAAAACTTCGCACAACTGGAGCTTATTGTATTATGCAGCCCGCGACCAATTGACGTTATAGTTATATCTGAGGCCAATATCACAGACCAATGTAAGTCTTTGTTTGAATTACCCGACTACGAAATGCATACGGAGTTAAGAAACCATAGAAAAGGAGGTGGTGTTATATTGTACGTACATAAAAGCTTTCGTTTTACTAGACATTCAGTGAGTACATTAAATTTTGAGTGCATTACAGGCCTAATTGAAAATAATTTTAACCTAAAAATAACTTTATGTGCTGTATATAGACCACCGGACACTGATCGGCCCCGTTTCGCCCAGGAATTGTTCAATGTAATCAGCCAACAATCACTTACACTTAACTACATCTTAATAGGAGACATTAATATAGATTTAAAATCACATTCAGTTGCTAAAACACTATATCTAAATTCACTGTGCGAGGTGGGTCTTGAGTGTGGCATAAGTCGGCATACGAGAGTCGAAAAAAGGGGAAATACTATAACAAGATCATGTATAGATCATGTATTTGTGCGTAGTGTCAATTGTTCCGTTAAATCAGCTGTGATCAATAGCTCGCTGGCCGATCATTATATAACCGGTTGCGCCATAATAACAGAGAACAATAGACTCCGCTCACAAGATAAAGCAGTACACAGACTAGATTATAAGAAAGTTTGTACAGAATTAAAATCGATAGATTGGAATGAAGGTATGAAATACTCGAATCCAAATGACATTTTAAGTTTTATCACTAATAAATTCAGACAGGTTTATAAGAATAATACATATGTTACACAAATAAAATTAGGTAAAAGACAGAATTGTAAATGGTTAAATGGGAGAATTTTGTATATGATAGAAAAAAGAGACGAGTTACATAGTATTTGGAAACAGGACGAAAGTAATAGTGTTAATAGATTATTATATAATAAGTATAGGAATAAAACGAACAGTTTTATTAATAACTCTAAAAATAGTTATATTAAAAACGAAATTTGTATGAACTACCGTAATCCAAAAAAAGTTTGGGACATTGTTAACAATATATGTGGTAAAATAATTAAGTCGATAGATAACATAATACTACAATATTTTCCTATTACACCTAATTTATTAGTTAATCAATTCGCACAAGAATTTAAAAAAAATGTTAAAAGTATATGTTCTCATTGTGACAAGCCTTTACTTCACGAGAAATCCTATGTACGGAATCCGGACCAAACCATGCGAATAAAAAAAGCCAGTTACGACTCTGTCTTCGCCATTATCAATCACTTGAATGTTAACAAAAGCCCTGGAATTGATAAAATACGAACTGTACACTTAAAATACATAATATCTGACATTACCCCATTAGTAACACACCTTATTAATAGTTGTTTTACTATGTCGTTATATCCCGACGAATTAAAGGTCGGTCTAATAAGACCCATATATAAAAAAGGTTCCCATACAGACCTAAATAATTACAGACCGATTACGATATTACCTGCCATCGATAAGATTATTGAGAGGTACATCGGGAATGAAATAAACAAGTTTTTATCTAATCACAACGTCATTAATAATAGACAATATGGTTTCCAAAGCCACCGAAGTACATCTCAATTATTGTCTCGATTTACCAATGAGGTCAACGAGTACTTAAATGACCGGCAACATGTGCTCATTATTTTTATTGACTTTAGCAAGGCATTCGACACTTTAAATTACAACACACTTTTTTCAAAACTAGAACAAAATGGAATACAGGGTCCACTACTTGAATGGTTTGTAAACTATCACAGTAACCGACGTACATGCGTAAACATAGCTGGGGCGTTAAGTGACAGTATTTTAACTGAGGAGGGCACAGCACAAGGTTCAATATTAGGACCTACTGAGTATTTGATGTATGTGAACGATATGTGTAACATTTTCACTTGCGGATCGGTATACCAATTCGCCGACGACACCTGCTTAATTTCCGCACATAAAGATATTAGCGAGGCACAGAAAATACTACAGCACAACTACGATCAAATATTTAAGTGGTCTCACGACGTCGGGCTCGTTATTAACGCGGAAAAAACAAAAATGTTACATGTACATTCTCCATATATTAAATCACCTTTGACACCGACTATTGTAGCACACACACACGAATGTTTTCATAATGTCCAATCGAGAGCATGCGCCTGCGGTACCCTACAGTTAGTCGATCAGCATATTTACCTAGGACTTACTATAGACAAATCATTTAACTGGAGACCGCACATAGAAAACGTATGCAATAGACTAAGAGCAATTGCGGCGAAACTGTCTATATTAAAGTACAAGCTTCCATACAAGCTACTTAGAATAATGTATATGTCTCTTGCCGACTCCATAATAGACTATGGTTTATGTAGTTACGGGCGCACTTTTCCGACCTACTTAGACAATATCTACAAATTACAGTTATCTTTGCTTAAATTAATTGTTCCGTCCAGCGTAAAAATAAAATTCAATGATAACTACGATAAATTGTTTGACTACTGTAAGATTATTAATGTTCACGATAAAGTTAAAATGCAATTCCTATGTCAGGAATATGAGTATGGTAGGCACAATCTACGTAAAAGAACACGTACTGAACAGCTGCGCTCGCTGTCGTACCTGCCGACTTTTGTTTTGCCGGGATATAACAACGTATACGGCATGCGCAAGCCGGTTTACTTACTGCCTAAAATCTTGAACGACCTACCTAATACAGTCATAATTGACATAGAGGGTAATGTAAAAAAATGTAAAGCTGTTCTAAAGAGACACTACCTGGGTTTGTAGTGTCGCTTTAGAATAGCTTATATAAACAACGTAATATTTACTTCTCTTTTTGTTTGTTTTAATCTGAACACTAAATTTGTTTAAAAACCTATTATAATAGTAATAATTGTATCGAGCCAGATAGCTCATCGCTGGGTGTTTAAACCACTAAGTTTCTTGCCTAGCGATAAGTATTGATTAATTGTAAAACTTTTGAATTTGAATAAATTAAAAAAAAATAAAAAAAAAAAAAAAAAAAATGTTTCACATAATACAATAAAAAAAAAGAATATTTTACACAAAAAGTACATTTTAACGATAAAGACTAAACTACTATTTACGATCACTTTTGAATAATGAATTAGGTAGGTAACTAAGATAATTGTAGATACAATTCTCAATTCTTTTTGCTTCTATCATAAGCATATTTAATAATTAATTGGAAATATTCACTTTACTCATTTTTATTACAGACTGTAAATTTGCTTAATTATGAAGCCTATTAAAAGTTTTAGCAGCAATAGAACTCCACGTGAATGAGTTCGTCAAGAGAAGAACTGCCACCTTAACTATTTCAGCCGCCAATCAGTGATGCTCACATTATTATGATTTTCAAGGGTAAGGGTGCAATTACATGATACTTATTAACTTATGTCTCAGACTGACGGATGTAGCGGCAGTGTCCCTCAGATTTTTGCCATTTAAAGCTCTCTGTGGTGAAATTTCAAGCACAAGGGACTTGTCTCTTTATGTCTCAGGGTGACGGGCGCAGTGGCAGTGCCCTTCAAATCTTTGCGTTTTAAAGCTCCAAGAGGCACTATAATTGTTATGGACAGGCGTGTAGCTTACCACTAGGCGCACTATTTGTTGGTGCTGTCCCTTGGTATCATTAAAAAGCCGCATGCACAAAGCAAGTCTTTAATTTATCCATACGATTCACAATTGCCTTTGTTCGCTAACAGCTTACAAATAAAACCATACGTTACCTTTCACTTAATCTGGCCCGATCAAACAGGCCCTGCGCGTGGGGAAAGTGTTTTAGTGAAAGTGATTTTATTTTACTTTGTATTTATTTTCCTCGTTTCAAAAATATTGTTAGATTATTTTTTCATACTCCTACGTATGTCGTAAAATATATGTGCCGATACATTTATATCAAAAAATAAACTTGCACAAGAAAAACAAGCCAGCAAATTGAGCCAACATAGTGAATTTCTGACTTCTTACGTTGAAGGAAGACCATGTAGCACTGTGAGACCAGCCCGTATGGGTCAGGAAGACTTTCTATTGTTACAAAGTGACGGACAGGTTAATTATTGTGCCCTCTTTATCATATCAAACGTAATCGAGGTGTCTAGCCAAATTGAGTTAAGTATATCGACGGTGACATCTGGAAAAATTGTGTAAGTTTTCACGACTGTTGTTGATGCAGAGATGCAGGGTGGGTGGAAAAAAAGGTCCTCTGTTCGTTTTTACAAGTAAAATTAATATAAAAAATAATTGGACAAGGAGCTTACATAAACTTAATTCTAACCAAAATTTAATTTTAAAACAGGTCTTAACTAGTCATTTTGCTACCGAGTCATTACAGGTTAGTCTTCCTGTATAGTTGTTATACGCTCTTTTTTTATAATATCAAGTCACGGAATGAACGAGTCGTGCGCCTGATGATGCGCTACACGCGTATCCATATCAGTTGCAGTGCCACTCAGAGCTTTAAATTGCAAAGATCTGAGGAGCATTGCCACTGCGCCCGTCACCCTGAGACAAGTTGGCACATCCCAAGTGCTTTTAATTCCACCAGCACCCTTACCCTTCCAAACCGGAACGCGGTAATGCTAACAACGGGCGGCAGAAACAGGTAAGGTGGCGGTACTTCCCTGGACGAACTCCTTCACAACATAGGTCATTTTGAAGTTATAATCATTATGATATCAACCCCATTATAAGAAAACCTGCTTCTAGAGAAAGTTCACTAACCTTAAAGGTTTGTGTGAAATGACTTCATTGGACCAGCCTGAACGTTATCGCCTTAATACTTTGATATAGATTACAAGGTATCTATATTACAAAATGGTAATTCGTAATCCAGATCGCAACTTGAAAGTCATCCAAACTCCCAAAGTTCGCGCCATCATTTATCACAAACTTAGTATAACTTGTATGGGGTTACCTCAATGCTGAGTTTGGAAAGTTTCTAATTTCTTGTAGTGGACAATTGGACCCAACACGCACTGTCGGAACGGTATGGCAAGAGATTTTTTTATAATATCAAGTGACAGGACGAATAATCGAACGAATAATACATACGAAATAACGAGTAATAAATCGTACGCCTGATGGTTAGCTAGACGCATGTCCATAACAGTTGCAGTGCGACTAAGAGCTTTAAATCACAAATATCTGAGGGGCACTGCCACGGCGCCTGACACACTGAGACAATAATAATAATAATAATAAATCATTTATTTGGACATCTATGGCCCACTTGTTAGTAATACAAAAAGATACAG
>NW_020653731.1:5735534-5754125 GCF_003589595.1 Hyposmocoma kahamanoa
CTCTATATGCAGGCACGCCGAAGCTCACCACCGCGACATCATGGTCACGCCAGCCTCTCTTTAGATCAGTCGTAATGTTCATTTATTACCATGGGTAATTGCTGAACAAGGAAAAGAAACTTATCCAAGAAGGAGAAGATATTGGGTAAATAACCTTCGGAAGTCTGCCGAAGCATCCCGAAGGCTGCCGAGGCATTCCAGAGGCTGCCGGCTCGGTATCCCTAAGCTTTGATTTTGTAGCTACGAGCAATGTCATTGAAATTTCAACTACAAGTTCATATCGTTAAGATATATAGCTAATCGTTGCCTAAAAATACCCTGTCGTACCGTTCTGTCAGTCAGTCAGTCAGGGCGTCGGGTCTTAGGTTATATCCTTTCATAATTATTAGAGACGTTATTAGAAAATAATCCTTTGAATAAGTAATAAACACGTAATACGTAATAAGTATATTTTATGATATTTGGTGACGTAAACTTCTTATCGAGGCAATGACAAAAACCAGAGCTACGAACTCCTAGTGAACAATTCTCCAGAGAAGTTCTGCCGCCATGCTTATTTCTGTCACCAAATGGTAATATTTAGATATATAATATAATATTTAGAATAGAGCATTACTGCATCCTGGTTTGAAGGGTAGGGGTGCTGGTAAAACTACAAGCACATGGAACATGTTTACTCTATGTCTCAGGGTGACGGGCGCAGTGGCAGTGCCTCTGTTTTTTTTATATTATCTTTTTGTAATTTAAAGCTCTGAGTGGCACTATAACTGTTATGGGTAGGCGAGTCTACTTACTACCGCCTTATTCCCGTAGTCGTTCGAGTTCAGTCTCTTTTTAATAACTGCAATGGAACTAGAACAGTGTAAACATTTTTCATTCATTCATTCAAATTCAAAACATTACTTTCATACATTTATTAAATCATTCCAGTGTTACAAAAAGGCAACTCCTCTTGACTAGAATGGTATCTATTTTCCATTCGAATAGCTATTTCCGGTATCAAATTTTGTTAATGGAGTGAGACTTAGATCATACTGGAATAATGTGAACCACAATTCCAGTGTATGCTGGTAGATTTGTTTTCGATGAGAATTTTCATTCAATTCGCTTAGAATCATGTAAACGACGACGTACTGGCATAACAATGTGTAATTGTTAGTGTTTGAAATAAAAAAAATAAATGAAAATAAGTACATACCGTCACAGAGGTTCGTACCGTCGACAATTCAATTTAGAAGCAAGTCTCTCCCGCTGGGACATCGCTGCTCTTAGGTCGGCGGTTATCCGATAATCTCTAGGGTGGAGTGTACCTATGATTTAAGATAAAGTAACCAGGAAAACATGTAAAGTCTCCAACCCGTTTTGGTTCAGTGGGCCCATGCCCAGGAGTGGGTTCGTGACATAATATAATTAAATTTAAGTAAACTTTCACAGGTTTCTATTTCACAGGTTTCTATTCTATTTTTCATTTAATGCACTGTCAGCAGAACGTTTATAACGTGAATATAATTATATGACAAATTAAGGGGTTTTTTTTATAGATCATCGTTTATGAAAAGCCTGCCTGTTCCATTTCCATTTTCCTTTGTCATTGGCATAGTAACTTTTCCGTGCTTTATTGAACTTGGGAAATTTTATTCATCTCTCATTTTTCATTGGCTGTTTTCGGTTACGCCTTCTATGTCCTGGTAAAACGAATTTATGACAAAAAGATTACGAGTTTCACTTCCGTTATGAGGTTCTTCAGAGACCAGATATTCATGTGGTTGATACTTGTTATTTATAACGCTAGGAAAGTTTTATTACAATTATTCTTTATTATTACCACAAATTAGAATTTGAAGACCGCCGTGATCGAGTGTCGCCATCTCTGAGCTCCCGGTTTCAATCACCGATCGAGTCAAAGTAGAAAATCCAACTTCTCTATATTCTCCCTCGGTACCGTTGTTGTTTCCGATTTCCATAACACAAGTGCTTTAGTTACTTACTTTGGGATCGGACCAAAGTATGTGATGGTGTCTAATATTCACTATTATTTATTTATTTAATCCCGAAACAAAGACTATTGACTTTTTGCCATGATACTAAGTGACAGGATGAACAAGTCGTGTGTCTGGTGGTAAGGGACACGCCTGTCCATAAGCAGTCCCATATCTTTCTACAGAAGCTTTGTTTATAGTGCTCCTCCCTATCAACCTCTTGGTTATGCGGGAAGGGCACTATGACCTGTGCAAGCGAGTTTGCACAGGGACCATCAAAGTCAGGTCATAACCCCGGCCACCATCTACCGGGGCAGACGAACGTGTTCGTCCCTGCAGCTAACCACAAACCCCGGCGAGTCCATACACAAGTCCGGGTCCGCCAGAGACGCCCGTGAAAACGTATCACTGGCGGAGGGCTTGGCCCGGATGCCCGCCGTACCCACAACAAAGATTTAGGCACTGCACCTGTCATCCTGAAATATAAACTGACAAGTGCCATGTCTATAAAGATAAATATTGGACACAACATCACATACGTTGCTCTAATCCCAAAGCAAGTACCTGAAGTACTTGTGTTGTAGAAATCAGAAACAACAATGGTACCACAAACACGCAGACCCGAGACCGGGACCTCGCAATTAACGACACAACGAAAACCGGTGTGCAAGTGACTCGACATCATCGAGGTCATCAAAACTACACTGTACAGACAATGACAAGAAATCTAATAAGTTTCACCTCACTACAGAAGTAATAGCCAAGGGAATACCGGACATATTAGTTCAAGGTCCGTAACTCAAGCGTAATGGGTATTATAACCACAGACAATAAATCTCTAAGCGGATCACTTGTTACCTTATGCATATGTATAAGATTAGGGAGTCACCGCTCTTATTAACGCGGAATCAGCTTGAGTTGGTCAGAAAAAGCTTCATGTCCATGCGATGAAAGCAGCGCATTTTTTGTGCACATAGAAGAAGTCAAACAGCAGATTGTTGTATTTGTGTCTATTCATATATGCATACAACGCTACACGAACCTACTTGAAGTGCAAGCCACACCGCGAATGAATATGTACGGGGGTGAATGGCGGCATAGGGACAACATATTTTACATTTTTTTTCTTATACCATCAAGTGACGGGACGAACAAGCCTGTCCTTAACAGTTACAGTGCCACTCAAAGATTTAAACTGCAAAGATCTGAGGGCACTACCACTGCGCCCGTCACCCTGAGACATAATTTGACAAGTCCCATGTGCCTATTTTAATTTCACCAGCGCCTTTAGTCTTCAAAACCGGAACATGGTAATGCTGACATTACTGCTTGGCGGCAGAAATACGTACAGTGGTAGTACTACCCTGGACGAACTCTTTCGCAAGGAGCTCTACATCTACTAAATAACATAGCTTGCGGGATCGTTGGGCTAGTTTAGTTAGCCGAATGTGAACCGAAGTATGAATAGATGGCCCGACTACGTGAGCTAAGCTAAGATGCTTAGATGGCGTTCGAAGCCCGTTTGTATCACATACACAACAACAATATAGTGTTGGCAGGCTGAGATAAAGCAATACTATGACATTCACTTATTGAAAGTAGAATTACCAAAATAGCTAAATTTACTAATTTATTATTGTGATTTTTTTAATGATTTGTATTTGATAGTGTATGAAAATTTTGGATAATTATGAAAAAATTCAGAATGTTTTGCAAAATAACATAGCGCGATAATTTAACTACCTCTGTGATCTGTCGCACAGAGGCCCCGAGTTCGATTCCTGGGCCGGGAGAAATATTTGTATGACTACATTTATTTTTCTAGTGAGATTGTGTGTAATTTGTGACTGTCTATGTGTGTCTCCGTGGCACCCGCCATACAGAGTTCCCTAGTACGGGGCTATGATATGTCCGTTTTCTAGCCGACGCAGTGCCACACAATGTGAGTGAGTGCGTGAGTGAGCGGAACTTGTATTAGGGTAACCTGTTTACAGTACTCCTAAATACCTACATAAATAGATATAATAAGTAAATTTGATTAATATCAATTACAAATTTTTTAAATCTAATCCAAAAAAAAGAAAGAAAAAGTTTTGATCAAGTTTATAAATGTTGTGTGTGTATGTTTTTGTGGAGCAGCTCACATATCAACTTGATAATTTATTTCCATAAACATAATTAATAAACATAAACATTGAGCTGTTTGAGCAATTTCTTGTATGTATAAAAAAACATTATTAAATTTGTCCAATTAACTTTATAAAATCACAATTATAACAAAAACGCTTATCGCTATTCGCTTGTCTTATATTCTCACATGTATAACAAATTGTAATCGCATTATACGATTTGTACATAACTAATGCGATTTATGGTGTTCATTTTACTTATACTTCATTTATAATTTCAAGCCACAGAGTCGAGGGAAATTGGCTTTTTATAAGCTGGGTTGTGCTTAGTCTCATTTTTAATGCAATTATTTTTCTTTTCAAGAGTCACCTTGACTGCTTAACGTCTATTTTTCATCACGTTTGTCGCCTAATAAAGTCAAATACTATAAGGACTCTGAGAACAAATAAACATTTATGAATTACTATCAGAACATTGGCCCTCTACTCTTTCGTATTTTTCTTTCTTCGCAGTTCTGTACCTCTACCACGAATTTCTGTAAGCATATTTACGAATCCGGGACTATTCAAATTTAGAAAACTTGGACCCATTTTGGATGTCTCTTGTGCACTTTGAATTTGAGACAATACGAGTATCGCTTGTTTACCTAGAGAATATGATTCCTTTCGGACCGTCATTTCTCGGATTCGGAACTGGGGGTCTACTCTCGATCTCCGTCCGACATCCGTACGAAACAATTACTGCCAAATAAGCAATACTAGACCAAATGAAAAGACGCGTGATGCGAATGAAGCTTCATACTTGATACGTGTCTTTTAATTTTGTCGAATATTACTTATTTGACAGTAATTGTTTCGGACGGATGTCGGATGGAGATCGAGAGTAGACCCCCTGATACGAATGGGACGTATTGCGCAATCACTCTAAGAGCGATTACACACGGCGATTTTTAGCAGCGATGCAAACGCGATGCAGTAGCTAATCGTCTACCTTTACACACACGCGCAACTTTAAGCAGTGGTGCAAACGGGCAACTACATCGATACAAACATACGATTGTATCGCTACACTTGTGATTTATAAGCGATTACATCGATGCAATCGCGTGTTTGAATCGATGCAATCGCGCGTTAGCATCGATGCAATCGCCTGTAAATTCCAAGTGTAGCGATCCAGTCGCGTGTCACGAACGCGTTTGCATCGCTGCTGAAAGTCGGCGTGTGTAACCACTATGACAGTTGTCGCTAGCGACCGCGTAAATTACTTCACAATTTTGCACGGCAAATTATACAGCGCCTCTAGCGGTCACAAAAGGAACCTACATTTTGTATACAATCATTTTACGCGGTCGCTAGCGATAACTGTGACTGTAATTTCGTGGTAGCACAGCACATTTGCGCGGACAAAACTTTATAATTGAATATTTTTCCCATAAATTTAACATAGCGACCTTTGACCTTTATTATCTTCACAGACTGAAATTTAAAATTTGAACTTTGTTACGACCTGTGAATTTTATTTTTCAAATTTCATGCAAAACCATTGATGAGCGGCCGGTAATTCCTTTTATAGATTGTGCAATTTGAATGGATGCCAAAAAGCTTGTAGATATTATTAATATTATATTTACTTCCGATAGGAAAACTAATATTGATTTCGCTGGACCTATGCTTGTATAAATTTATAATCTCTTTCGGGTCCACATTTTAAATTTGTCATATAGAACCTCCATAACACACGGTCACGGAAGTATGTCATGATAGCTGGTTTGGCCAAAGCAATTTGGTTTCAAGGGGTACGTTTTCCGGTACACACCATACGTCTATCTACTACGTCTGTATATCTATGTTTATATTTTCTGTTCTTTGTTAAAGTCCAGCTGCATGATCGAAAAGCGGTACAGCTTTCCCATAAACACCACTCCATACGCGTATATGTCGTGCATATTTTGACCAGTAACATGGCTTTGTGCAAATAATTCTGTATAATATTTTGCACGCACAAAGCCATAAATCCAAATACTACATTTTTTTAACGCACACACTTATGACATTCATCATAATATTTACTAATCTTATTATTTTCTATGTGCCAGTTAGTTAAAAAAACTTTTTTTAAATGTAAAATAGAAACCGTCGCTTTATATCAGAAGAGATTATAACGAAACAGTTACAATCTCTTCTGATATAAAGCGACGATGTAGCCTAATACGCCTTTGTTTAGTAAATACCTATTCATTCTAGCCTCGAATAGCCCCAAATTGTGCTTTTGGGAAACACGACGCCCGAAGTGCACTCTACTCTTTTGCCGTACGCATCAGGAAAGACGAGGTAGAGTGCTTCGTGCGAACGGGTGATAATCAGTGATATAAAAATGGAATCTTGCGGATTTTGTGGAGGAACCGTGAGGATATAAGTAATATTTTCCTATTATAATATGAAACATATAGGGCGTGAGACGCTACGAGACACGGAGGGAAATTACTTTAAATGTTGTAGATAAGACCTTTTGCTTTATGGAGACATAGTTTTATTTTTTTTTAATAATTAAGACTGCATACAAAGATTTCAAAAGTTTATTGCCTCTCTTGGGAAGCAAACTGACCAAATATTAAATCAAAGCATTATAAAATTTTACATTTAAGTTTAGGATAATGAATTAAGATGCATTTTACTGTCAATATTCGTACTTCACGATGTGGCTCCGGCTTTTTACATTCGTAGAACAGCCGAGACTTTTAATGAATGTTTTCCTTTCTGGATTGGTACACACAGACGACATGAGGGTATCGAACTCCCTATATAGAAATATACAATGTCAAAAATCAGATTGGATACATTGTATTTAAAATTAACAAATTTAAAATATCTACGTTCTCCAAAATCAAGTAAGCGAAACGTTATGATATAAAAATAAACACAAAAATTTAAAGCATGCATTCACCAATTGTAATAGTTTTACGCTGATGATGGCCACAGAATTTCGATAAGTAAACTGATAAAAATTTCACGGCACCTTTGCACGTGTGCTTTTACAGTATCACCATCCTATGTTAATTAACTATTTAGTTAATTGCAAACTCATTTTGTCGCAGCTACATGACGCGAAGTTTAACAACGTTTTAATAATTCAAACTAAGTACTATTTGGTTGATGGTTCATTTTGGTTGATGGTTCAATTAATATTAATTCTTGAATGGTATAATATTAAGTATAACGGAGACGTATTCTTTAAACTATAGTATTGTGGTTTTAAACTTTTATGCGTCTGATGGTAAACGTCACGCCTGTCCATAATTATTGCAGTGCCACATAGAGCTTTAAATCGCAAAGACCTGAGGTGCACTGCCTCTGCGCCCATCACCCTGAAACATAAGTTGAAAGTTCCGTATGCCTGTAATATCACCAACACTCTTACCTTTCAAAACCGAAACGCAGTAATGCTCACATTACTGCTTGGCGGCAGAAATGGGTAAGGTGGCAGGGAAGTAACCCTGGGATTTATAGGCGATTGCTACGATGCAATCGCCTGTAAATCCCAAGTGTAGCGATGCAATCGCGCGTTTGTATCGAAGCAGTCGCGCGTTTGCATCGCTACTAAAAATCACCGTGTGTAAACGCTCTAAGATTCATTTTTGTGACAGAAAGTGGCATATGTCCTTCTCCTAGGTATACCATCTATCTCTATTCCAAAACTTATCTCAATAGTCGTGAAAACGTAATAGACAGAGTTACTTTCGCATTCTTAATATTAGTTAGGATTTGTTAAGTAACATTCGAAAACGACATGCCAGTACCAACTAAATTGCACTATAGCGTCTAACTAAATCATTGATACTAGACCAAGATTACACGTTATCTGGGCTGATAAGTAATGAATATTACATAAGGTACAATATTAATGTTTACAGTGGCTCCATTATAATACATAATATGTTATCCTGTTTCCAAAGGGCACGTGAGGAGAAATGATAATATTCATTGAAACTGTTCGTGTTCGATAATTTACTGTTTGATTAATTTAATATAATATGGGAATTAGGTAAGTGATACGATATGTGCATACAGTTCCAGTAACGAATTCCTATTATACATTAATATATTAGTACGTGTACTGATTGATGTACAAAACGATAACCATTACATAGCGATATTGCCGCACTAATACCTGTGGTACATGCATGATTATCTTGAATTGTTGATGCGATTAGATGCTTCATATGACGACAGTACTCCTTCTAGGACTTAAATGACTGTTATGGCGTATCTTTGACAGGGTTGTAATCCTAACTAGCCGTGAACAGGTTCACGACATTGAAACGGGAAACTTTCGGTCCACAAAATTCATTAAAGAAGTAAAGTTAAAAGAAAGGGCTGTAACAATAAAAAGGTAAATGTAAAAAAACAGGTACAACAGTATAAAACACTCCCTACACTTTATTACTAAGGCACTTACCCCTAAATGGGCCGAGTAACTGAATTACAGATATAGGTACACGAAGGCTGTATACTGTTATAAATTATTACACATGATTTAGCTTATTTAATGATTATAAACGCAGTAAAGAACCAAAATTAGCGATTATTCGCGATGGAATTTGAAACAGCTCCGACTGTTGTGGCGGTCGAGCTGGGAGTGACCGTGGTACGAAAACAAAATGAGAAAGTAAAGGAAGATGGAACAATTCCAATTTAAAATTTAAATACATGTAAAATAAAAAAAATGATAGCATACAAGCGGAGAGAGGCGATACAAAGAGGTGAGATGACGGTGTAAGGAGGTCACACCGTCACATCTTAATGCATCAAAATCAACTTCTAACTGCCTCCGTGGCCGAACGCTTACCATGCTCGACTGTCACGCAGAGGACCCGGGTTCGATTCCCGGGCCGGGAGAAATATTTGTATGGCCTACATTTATTTCTCTCGTGTGTTTGGATGTAAATTGTGGTTGTCTATGTGTGAGTCAAACAGGGTTCCCCAAGCGCGGGGCTATGAGTGTGTTGCGTTATTATTATTATATCAAATAGACAATATATTTTGTACAAATGTTGAGTAAATCAGTTTCAGTTGCAATTTCTATTATTTTAGTCCCCGACTTAAAAAAGAGAGGAATTATAAGCAAATAAGACAAATATGGTAACTTTTAAACAAACGTTACAGCGCTGCTTGATGTGTACACGTCCGCTGTGAGCTGTGTACGAAAGCATGCATTCGCATTCACTTCAAAACTAAACTACTTACCAATACCCCATTCACAATTGCATCAAAATGTTAATTGATTGCTCAAATTAAAAGGTGTCAATAAAATTTTGAATTTAATGCTTAAATTGAATGTAAATCGCAATAGGCAATAAAACTTTTGTTTCAAAACACCTTTACAATACTTCCGCAATGGCCAAGCTTTTCCCGTTTATAGATATTTGTTTTTACAACAAATATTGTTTTTATTTTTTAGCATTGCACAAATACGGGTTTAGTGATAAAAAGACACGTTTCATTGTTGTTTTTTCACAACAGTCACGATAACTTATAGTATAATTATAAAGAAGCGTCGAAAACCCAAATACAAAATACGTACTTGAAAAAATTTGCAAATCTACGTAGTGGCACTGGACCAAATTGGATCATTTCAAACACATTAAGTAATCTCATTATCCATCACGCACTATATGACCCATATGACGTACATCTTAGAACGAACATATAATGATTATAATAATTCTTTATTTCGGACCATCAACAGATTTTCGCTCGGCACCTCACAATAAACGAATTAAAATTTACGTATTCGATTTAGAATAAATGGTCATATTCATCATGATCATATCAACCACAGATCATCGTGATATCATCATCGTGATGGTCATATTCATCATGATCTTATCAAGACGTCCACTGCTGAACATAGGCCTACCCCAAAGATTTCCAGACCAGCTGATCGGACGCGACGTTCATCCATCCCGGTCATATTGCTTCATAGTAATTTTTTCAGGTTTTCGATAGAAAACATGTACTAGTACTAGTGTTTAGCAAAGGATTTTTATCTAACTTTTAGAGAAAGAAAAGTTACTTTAAACTTTTTACTGTAAGTATATAAGCAAATAAACTTAAAAAGAAATTTATTTTTGAATTTCTTGGAAAATAAAGTATACTAAAAGCGGAGTAATTAATTTATTGAGAGCACTTACTTCATTTTCCTTTCCTCTTTCTACCAAGCGAGCATTACTGCCGCTATAATAATATTAATATTATTGTCAGTGAATTTAATACACCGCTATGAGCAAACACTTTCAGCGCTACGTATAAGCCATGTTAATATAGAAAAGCTTCCATTGTGAACTTACATACATTGGAATATTGGGCTCAGATATTCTCTAAATTGTCTTTGTCTGAGATATTAATCCAATGCGGGCATAATGTTTTGTCTATTATTAAAATGCTTCATCTATGCATATCATTAAAAAGGATCATTAAAATCAACATCTGATAATGCAAGTTCAATGTTTATTACACCATAAATAAGTATTTCTACTGCTACATTATTTCATATTGATTTCACTTGATAATAGAGAAAATTCCTTTGATTTTTTTATTTCTTTTTAAAACACTGCATGACCACATAAATTGCCCTCAATTGTCAGCTCTTTTTAATTACTGTATTCTGTTGAGACTAAAACGTCGCCCTATCACACCTCCCTGTCCTCCGCTAATATGCACTGTCTTGGGTGCAAACTCACCTGTACCCAGACTTTCCAATCTACTCAATGAAATCAGTCATCATTGTAATATACCTACACACCACATTTCGAAAAATTTTCATTGATCTGATGGGACTTGAACGCACGGTCATGCTGCACCGTAGCATTGCTCTAACCATCTGAGCCACGATTCCAGTTACTTGGACGACGAAAAAAAAATTTTTTTCTGTGTGTGTCTTAGAAGAACTTATTAGTTTCAGCACAACTTATTGCACAAAAAAAATCTCAATAAATAAGTAGGTATTTTTTGTTATCTTTCTTATTGTTAAATAATTATAGATGAATTATTATTTAATCTTAATTTACTTAATCACGTGTTTAAAATTATAGCATGCGGTGTTTGCCAGTACTTAACTATAGCATATAGCATATAGCATTAAGTAATGTTATGTACCTAGTTCCCTACTTGTAGTTTTAATGTAAGCAGTTGTTGGTAAACTAATAAAAAAACAAGTAACTCTTCACATACGTAGAACTGCGGCTTTTATGTGCACGCTCATCGCGGGCCTTGGTAATCGCGTTTCATAGCGCGTGACGTCACACACGCCATTCAATGTAGAATTAAAGCGTTCGCTTGTCAAATTACTATCAAATAATAGAGTTAGGAAATGAAACTTTTGTTTTCGTACGTAAATCGCGTATATTTGTTTTTTCAAACAAACTAACGAACGTTTACCACCCCCTTTACCCTTTACCAATCCCATGGCGGCAGGTGATCATGGGCCCGGGTCAGTGTATTAAATTGCCAAGATCTGAAGGGCATTGCCATTGCGTCCGTTACCTTGAGACATAAGTCGACAAGTACCATGTGCCTGTATGGGACATTACTGAACGTTACTATGTTAAAAACCGCCACCTTCTTGGAATTCTTTCACAGGGAAGGTTGCTAACGAGCTCGTAAATTATTTGTATATCAAATGTTAATTATTATGACCGCTGAGGGCGCTGTACAATTTGCCAATTCGCAGTCAACTCATGATAAAGTCAAATTCAAATAATCATTTATTCCATTCCATATTATTAGGTAAAATTTTTACACTTGAAAACGTCATTTTTTAAGCAACTGCTCGTTCACTACGCTGACCTGAGAAAAACGAGCGAGAAACTCTTTAGACAAGAAACTCTTTAAGCAATTGCTCTTTTCAAATAAACCTAAATGCTATAGAATACATATTGAGTCATATTTGTGTGGAATCTTGACTCTCGTTATCTTTCCATACATCTTTATCTAACACGTCTACAATTTTGTAGTATGATTTTCCTATTAAAATACTTTTAATGTAAGTTTTAAACTTAGGAAATGGTAAAGGTAAAGACTGCGTTAGGTGAGCATTGCCGGATGCGGTCGGAACGTTACATGCGACGCGTCTACACAAAAAATCCTAGTAACCGGGTGAACGCGTAACCGCTTTCTTTCTGCAGGTACCCTTAGATGGTATCAATTTCACCTTGGTGTAATAACTCAATCGTGGAGGGTCAACGGCATGTTATTTATTTCATTTATTAAAGCTTTGTGTTTATTTATTGCTCACGCAATGGTTTCAGTAAAAAAGTGATGAAAATTTTATTATTATGTGAATATTTAATAGCAAAGGAAGGTAAGGCATTAATTAATATTGTCAACTTTCTGCTTCAGAGTGACGGATGTAATGCCAGTGCTCCATGAGGTTTTTGAGATTTGAAACTTGAGTAGCACAATTTAGGGTTGCCAACAAATTAGATGCATGTAGAAGCGCTGCAGTAGCGCGACTGTGTCGCGGCAGCCGCGCGTCTGTAGTGCTTCAGTAATTTTTGTTCACTAAGTTTGACTGCATAATAATCTAAGTACAGAGTATTAAAAAAACGATCTCAAAAGTTTGTTACATTACATTACATCTATTTGAAAAATAACGTAGTAAAATTAAGTAGCAGTAGAGCTCCTAGTGAAAGAGTTCATCCAGGGTAGTACTGCCACCTTACCTGTTTCTGCCGCCAAGCAGTAATATTCGCATTACTGTGTTCCGGTTTTGAAGGGGAAGGGTGCTGGTGAAATTACAGGCACATGGGACTTGTCAACTTATGTCTCAGGGTGACGGGCGCAGTGGCAGTGCCCCTCAAATCTTTGCGATTTAAAGCTCTGAGTGGCACTGCAACTGTTATGGACAAGCGTGTAGCTTACCATCAGGCGCACGACTTCTTCGTCCCGTCACTTGATATTATAAAAAAAAAATATATTGAAATCGGTTATCGGAAAGTGCGCGAAACCGGATTCATCCCATAGTTTGCCACCCTTAGAGGTGGAATATTTTGTTCATATTTTAATGTGACCAATACTGAGGTAACCTCTTTCGAAGAATCATCAAAATCGGTTCATAAACGGCCAGAGTTATCGCGTAACATCACAACAACAAAACAGAGTCGAATTGAGAACCAACTCCTTGTTTTAAAGTCGGTTAAAAAGTGTTGTGCGCGTGTGGCAATTCAGTGACGCTGCAACTGAGCTTCTAAATATAAGAGAAATTAGTAATGGCGTACGTCCAATTTGAAAGAGCCCTTATTCGTTTTGTCACTTAATATAATAAAAAGAAATTTTAGAAGGGATTAAACGTCGTTTATATGGGGTGCATCTGTCTTGTCGTCTTCTAGTCGAACTATTCAGACCCAAGACAGGCCATTAAAAATGTTATTCTTTACCAGCAGGCTTAGTATGAGGGAAAATAGATAAAACTTAAGTGTGCCGCGTAGAGATATCTCTCTCTTATCTACCGATTATGTATCACCTCCGAGCACGACGTAACAGGAAGAAAAACTCTCTATCGCAGATAAAGTTGCCTCTACGCGTAATTTCTGTCTTCTGCCCCAAGAGACGATCTGTCAAAAGTATACTAAATTTAGCAGTCGTGCTTGTGGTTGGAGAGAAATTCTCTTCATTTGACATTGAATGCGCGACAACTTAAACCTCATACCGCTTATGCTCGCACCTGTAGAGATAATTCGTAATGTCGCATTTCCGAGATAAAAGTGACAGTTCGAAGAGGAGATAACTTTTGCCTTCAGGCTCATGCTAAACCTGCTGGTTGCGTATTTTTTGCGAAAAAGGACAAAGGCAAAGTTTTTTATATTTTCATTCACCTCTGCAGAAATTACATAGGAATTGTATGATTTCAAATACAATATCCAGCACTAGATCAACTCAAATTGTTTGAAT
The DNA here is from genome assembly GCF_003589595.1 of Hyposmocoma kahamanoa. NCBI lineage: Eukaryota > Metazoa > Arthropoda > Insecta > Lepidoptera > Cosmopterigidae > Hyposmocoma > Hyposmocoma kahamanoa. The sequence continues at coordinate 5,749,591 of NW_020653731.1, forward strand.
TGCCCCGCTATCCGGAATATCCGGACTTATTTACATAGTTGCATGAATAATTTATACTCTCTTGGGAACCTTTGATCGTACAAAAACTGTTTTATTTTGGAGCAAATAGACTGGGATTGAGGAATAAGGATGAGCGGAAAGGTTATAAAGGTATAATTTTAGATCCGCTATATCATACACATTGTGATACCGTAAAAGTAACCTAAGTTACCCGTCGTGGGAATATTGGCAGCCCCCTGCCGAAAGAATCCAAATTCATCTACTTAATAAAGGTTGTTACTGTATCTTTATGACTTCGTTTCAGATCTTAAATAAATCGTAAGAATGTGGTAAAATTATTTTTTTATTTTAAATTGAATCTAAAAAAACATAACGCACACGAATCCAAATATTATTGTATCACGTAATTGTGGAATAATAGGACACGATTTGAAAATAAAAAAAACTGAATGAAACCAATAATATATGTATTCTCGTTTATAAATGGATAAAAACCTACAGTTTATGTTACATTGTTTTTAAACATAGTTTGTATAATTTTATGTAATAAATAAATAAATAAATAAAAAATAAATTATAATTAAGTATTATGTATAAATAAAAATAATCTTATTATTCGCAATAAATAATATCCAATCCAATATCGCTTCTGGCTAAAAAATATTTGAACAACCAAATACAAAGACTTGACAATAAGCACATAGAAAAATTCATGAGATCCGCTGGTTCGTTCCGTGGCTTAGTTGGTATAGCGTTTGGCACGGAGACGTCGGTTCGAATCCGGCCGGATCGAAGTGATTTTTTTTTAAACTTTGTATTAATCATTGAATAATATCCATGTAGTATTTTTTTAGTTTTCAAATTGTGTTTTTCTCAATTCCGCAATTTTGTTGCGATAATATTTAGTTTCACGAGCGATACAAAAGAAATTATACTGCGGAAAACTAATTGCATACGTTTAAATTTGCATAAATATAAAGAACATAATCCGTATTTCAACTACATAATGCGCATAAACAACAATATGCATGACCACGTAGACTAATGCTTTGTTTGTCAACACGATTCATTGTTATAATGGATGGGATTACATTTGCATACTGATATCACATCACTAATAGGTACAAACCCTTCAGTTACCGTACTACCAAATAATAAAAAAATATATCAACCATAGCAAGTTTCACTCAGGGCGCGTGCTGTGGGCCATGTATATATTCAAATTTTTGTTAACTAAACTCAATATTTTAGTCGAATTTTTGCTTTAAATTCGAATTTAAGGCGTGATAGTGGATGGTCGGTACCCCCCGGCTGAAAAACAGTGTCAGGTACGACGTCAGTGGTTAGTGTGGATGAGACTTCAGAAAGTGATGTTGTTGACCCGCGCCCGCCGAGTGTCTACGTACATTTGTTTACACGCGCCCGCCTCCACGCTGAATAACGCCTTAGTGTAGTGTGCAATCCATAAACCTGCGTATGACTTTAAAATGAATTAAGCAAGCGAGGGTAGTTGGTTGGCGACGCCGCCTGTGCCTGCAGCCGTACTGAGTGATCGAGCATCTTATAAATAAGGACCACGGACCGGTTCGAAACTTAAGGATATGAAATTATCAGTTAGTTTATTTATTATGTCTGAGTCTCAGGGTGGTTTTCTATTTAAAATTACATATTTGCGTAATTCAAATAACTTTCGAACATTCCACATTCCACTCAGCAGGCGAACGACCCAAAAATAGACTGCAAGAAAGTGCTTCAGCAGCATCACTCAGCAATATGAACTACCGAAAACAACGCTGCAAGATAATGCTTGAACGGCACTTCGAGACACTTACATTTTAGAGATATTTTTTATAATAGTGTGTGTAAATGTAAATTTGTATACATAGCAATAAATTTATTATTAAAATCAGTCTTTCAACAGCAGTCGCATCTGTAGCATTCTCTCACTGGGGCCAAGACATCCTTAGCCATCAGTATCCTGGCATGTGAGTGTGTGGGACCAGCAGTGAGAAAATCCATCCCTGTACACCCTTATTTCCTTCCCCCCGGCCGTCTGTTGCCCTATATCTCACGGCGCAGATCCTGAACTTATCAATATATTTATTTATCTCACTTATTTGGTTAGGGCTAGTTCCTGATAGGGTATTTAGAATGATAAGCATGCAAACACGTAAGGGAGCTAGGGTTCTTTTTGTCCTACCTTATTAATTTCATTCCTGTGCAGTATGTCGACGACCACAGACACACCACAACATGCACTGGTCGGCAGACTGTACATGCGTTATACATTAGCACTGATATTACCAAGAATTAATTATTGTATTACGTCGTATATTTTGTTTAAAACACATAAACTACTGCAGTGTGTGCTAGATTTTGTTTTTCCATACCACGTGGAGGTTACACGTTATTCCTTATCTCAACGATGTAAGCATACTGAAGATTGAAGCTCGTCAGAATCTCTTGTATGCTGGACTGTTACTTGATATAGTCAAAACTAGGACATCTAAATCATCAAAATGACAAAGTCACATGGTCATCTAACGTTTACGTATGCTACAGAGAGAGATCTGCCCGGTCATGTGTACTTATGGTACTGCAACATAGAACTGCATTATTTAGCGGTAGTTTCAAATATTCGGCTTCAAAATACTGGAATAATATTCCACTTATATTACGTAACGAGTCTTCCAAATACAAATTCAAAGCACTTTACCGGCAACACCTAATCTCGTTACAGATATCAATATTAGTTTTCATATACGATGTGCTCTTCTTCGTAGCCTTTCTAAATGTACATATTTACTTTGATTTGTTATACTAAAACATATTCATTATCATAATTTACAATTACAGTTACACTTATATATTCAAATTCGTACATGCACTTACTCATTGAATAGGTTACTTTAGATACTCTATTCACACTTATTACATTTATTATTTTAATGAACAATTTCCGTCCTAGTCGTTTATTAGATCTTTCATTACAAATAACTTCTAAATTTAGTTCCTCTCGTTGGTTCTGACTGTAAACCAGTGCCTTAGGGAACTTAAGCATATGCTGAGTCAGTGTCATTTCACTGCAATGACAAAAAATGTTTTATTTTTCTATTGTATTCAATCTGTATTTGTGTCATACTAGTGATAACGTATTTGTCTATCCAGTTTTGTTAATACAAAGTTATTTTGGATTCACGTGTGATGTTTTAACACGATATTTATGACTTATCATCTGGTGGGTAAGGCCTCCTATTTTGCGCACCAGCTCAATCGGTCCTGTGCGAGGCTCATCTGTATCATACCCGCCCATATCGTTAGACCATCTAGCCCGTGGTCTACTTAGAGGACGTCTCGCTCGTACCTACTCCGTGACCGCCTTGGTCTATCGGTGGTCGTCCCGCCTAGCAACGTATCCTGCACATTTCCATTTTAGATTCGCGATCCGCATACCGACGTCTACGACTTGGTTCGATGTCTTATCTCCACGTTGTGTATACGGTCAACGAAAGAAATGCCGAGCATCGAGCGCTCCATTGCCCTTTGAACTACTTTGGTTTCGTGAATGTATTCCTTTGTGAGCGCCATATCTCAAATATGACTAATAACAATTTAATAATTACAAAAAATATAAACCAGCATTAATTCAGCGATTTCTGTAGAAAGTGTGTGAATTCGCAAAAACGACGACGACTAACGTCTGCCGGTACGTGGCTAAGTGGTTGAAGATGATATACTAACTTAAAAAGTACCTATTTTATCTTGCTATGAAAAGGGCTACGTCGTATTTGTAGGAAAACAGATCAGCAAGCAAAAAATTCTTCGCACGACACAATTTTCGATATCACAACCTGCCAATCGACATTTACATTACGTCTTAACGTATGTTTCCGTCAATCATATATCTATCTATAAAATATTTCTTTTTTTATTGAAAAAGTTCGGGAAATAATGTGCTTTGCATAATAAATTCTCCCATATAGAAAATTAAGTTTCTTCCGACACAGATGTTATTGAATTCTCCGAAATAGGCTAAGTTAGAGTAGGACGATAAAATGCGAGCTCATGGAAAACAAATTTGATATAGGTTAATGTTATGAGTTGCGATTTTAGTCTATTTCAGAAACAGCGATGTTATCTTTTTTTTTATCTTTTAAATGGACTTCCTATTGATGGAACGAGCTCGCCGAGAAGATTTCTATTCAAGCGCACCTTAAAGATATTTTGGTTGTATGTCGGATACGCAGACGCAGGCAGGGAATTCCATTCCTTGTCTTTTGTTGAGTAAACGAGCCCGTTCGATATGACCCCGGTTTCTTTCGCCCCCGTTTTATTTGCACCCGATTCAACTAAATTCTTTGTCACTATTTTGTGTCAGATCTCGTATCTCGTGCTGTTGACAACTAAAACTTTTAAGAACTTATTAAGGATGTATGTTACAATTATGTCTTAATTATTGTTTGAATTGTAATTTATAATGGTCGATTATGAACGTTAAAAAGGAAATTTATTTTTATAAAAACAATTATTTTGAT
>NW_020653731.1:5754525-5850336 GCF_003589595.1 Hyposmocoma kahamanoa
GTGCCATTTTCGCAAATCTATGATCATGTTTGTTAATCATTCAATTTCCACTTCGAAATTATACTCCTATATATGAGACACTAATCCGCAACACTGGTATAAAAATATTGATATACTGCATTTGACGAAGGTTATTTGAATATAGCATGAGAATAGTGTGAGGAATACCTTAATTTTTTAAATTATGCTTCGTAAACTCTAAATAGGTAGAAGTATAATAATGTAACGACAGCCCTACGGTCCGACGTCTATACGTCGGACCTCTATGCCTACGCATTAATGCGTCGAATATAAGGAAACTGCACTCTACTTGTCTTATTATTCTATGGTGCAGGAATCCTGTTCGCTCACGTACCATTGTTCGGGTATCAAATCTTAAAATATAAACTTACTAGTATTTATGTAGTCTGTGCTTTAAACCTTGTTCCCTACAGTTTACTTGAAATCTGCGTCAAACCACATAATTTTGCGGGCAGCGCAGCAACTGGTTTTCTTTCTAAATTTAATAATGCAAAATAATAGAGACATTTATAATAATTGTCATATATACTATACAGATTTTCTTTTTATATAATTATCATTCCAAATTTTACTGTCCATTGCTACATTTAAAGCGCACTATTGAATATTTAATGAAATGTTAGAGATTCGAGGAATCCTGTACACATGGAAAATGACTCGTATTAGATATAAATCGACAAAGAGTTCCATATCACCAACAAAATAGCAGTATTTTCAATAAAAAAAGAAAGGGCGGAATGAGGATTAACAAAAGAGTTGCAAATCATTCCCGTATATCCGCAACGCATTGCTCACGGTCCGGTTCATTCGTTCATTTTGACCAGGAAGGAGGTAGAGTCCGACTTTGTTACAAGGATTCTGTACTTTCACTTCATAAAATTTTATTTTTACTTCTCAAATATCGCAAATATACTCATAAACATTTGCTTTAAAGTATGTTTAAAATGATATATTCCCTTTTTAAAATAAATACAGACAAAAAAATACATAAAGCGATACATTAAAAAAAAGACTGCACCGATACAAATTTCCATTAAGAATCGCAGTATGATAAAATACTTACACCTCTAAAAGCGGTTACACACGGAGAATTTTAGCGATGAAAATGCGATGCAAACGCGATGCACGTTTTAAATTAAGTAACTTATTTATTTATTTCGTGCATTTATTAATTTCACTTTTAAATTTACAATTAATAAAACAAAATATTGTGCATATATAGATTTTTAGTACATAATTATTCAGCATACGCGACAGTATCGATGCAGTCACGCGTTTGCGTTGATGCAGTCGCGCGATTGCGTCGATACAATTGCCTAAAAATCGCAAATGCTGCTATAAGTTGCCGAGTGTAACCACTCAAAGTTCTGCATACGAAAGTAAACGAAAAAAAACCTTAAGTAAATCTCATTAAGACTCACTGCTTGATAAAACTCCTAAAATTCAATTGCCTTTGTCTTCTATTTACGAAAAAGAAGAGACTAATCTTCGGTAACTTTCAACGTATAATTGTTTTATATTCTCGCTGTGGAAGTGAAATACAGAATTTGACTTTGTTATTTCACTGTATACCACACGCGGTTAATTACCTCGAGTTAAATGGATTGTTTTACACCCTTGTTGAACAAACTACTTATTAATTGTAAATGGTGATGCGACAAAGGTTCCATAAAAGGATTGCACTACATAAATTTGTATCAAATATTAAAGCACGAAGGCGTTCAATAAATTACTTTTATTGAATCTTGCATAATCGTAAGCAAAAGCATTTTAAGTTCTAATGATATTGTTGTACTAAAAATTTAGATATTAAAAAAGTGATTCGTAAACGAGGCCAAAGAATACCAAGACTTTATGACCAACTTCGTTTATAATCAGTACAAAGTATTTAAAAAAAAGACCTTAAAAGTCGTTTATTGCCACCATTGAGGTCGAATATTTTCTTCAAATTTAAATGGTACCAGTACTGAGGTACTCTATCTCTAACAAAAAAGAATTATAGAAATCGATTCACAAACGCCGGAGTTATCGCGTAACATATATATAAAAAGAAAAAACATATAGTCAAATTGATAACCTCCTCCTTTTTGAAGTCGGTTAAAAAACTCGTTAAACTACCTACATGCATAAAAATGTTTTATAATAATTTAACGAAAGTACTAAGGTCTGAAAATAAATTTATGCTTTTTAAAAACAATTAAACAACTTATTGACTAATATATTTATTAGTAAGTTTTTAAGTGACAAATCACTAACTTCCAATTTTTGACATTTGCTGTATTTATTTTCACATTATTCAAATAAATATTACTGCCCTCATTATTATAACGTATTTGTATTTCGGTAAAATTCGAGTTTATGGCATCTAAAGTTTTGTTTTTTTTTTCTAGTAAAAAATGTTAATACAAGAATATAAAGACCGAATACACAGAACAATTTTCGTCAACCCGGTGGGACTTGAATCTACGTCCATGCTGCACCCTGGCGTTGCTCTAACCGTCCGAGCCACGGGTCCAGTTACCGAATCATCGAAATTCTCCTGTGTATTTTTGTTATAGATCTTTACACTGACTTTCGGCATTCGTCGCCTGGTATTTTTGGATTTAATGCAATGGTTACGTAAGGATAGATCTTTTTGGCTACTTTATGAGAAGGATCTCGCAGAACAATACATACATCTCCATTACGTCCAATCTCCTCAATTCGAACTCGTACTCTTACAGCCGTAGTGTGGTCAAACTCCTCTAACAGATAAACCAGGGACCTTACCATGAACTCTTATTACGATTCAGTTTAGGATCTATAATGAATCGTTGTGAGACAGCGCTACATGAAGTGTATATACACTGATGATATCATCATCCCGCTTTTTATCGTCGTGAACTTAATACTGAACTGCAATAAGAGTTCATGGTTAGGCCCCAGATCTTTTATTCTTTTATAATAATAGCTATGTCATGCATTTTCGATAATTCTAAAATTACAACAGCCAATGAAAGTGCATCAAAATTGTTCAAAGAAAAACATGTGCTCATATTGCCAAAATAAAAGATGAATATTTTCTTATATGGATGATGAAAATTACTTTCGAGTCTCGAGGGAAGAAAAATGATTAGATTTTGTTCAACAAACAAACTTAACGCACTTTTTTGGTATCTCTATGAAACCTTAATATTTATGCTTTAATTATTTATGATACGCCATCCGAGATGACATGAAAGCCCCAAGCGACGCTATACAGAAGATTTTACTTTGAATCCTGTTTCCTGATTAGAGTCCGATTTAGTAATAAATATTCCAAACGACACTGCGTTCCCTTTTGAAAACACGGAAAAAAATTAAATAAACAAGATATTGAAGGCGACATAATAAACTTTCTGTCTGAGTCAATGTAGCACTATGATTGTAGTAACAATTTTAATTTGATATCTGCATCATTAATAAAGTTATTTCTATCATAAACATTTCGGAGAGTGCGCGAAGGAATTGTTCAATTTATTCCACCTTTGTCTTTAGGTCGACTAGAAAGTCCAGTTCGCTCTATCCTTACGTCTTGAATACACCATTCGTTCGTACGAAGAACTTTATTTTCTCGTTCCTACGTACGTACGGCAAAAGATATGAAATGCCCAACCGACATTTTTTCGTACGTAGTAATATTCAGTTTTTTACTTTTGGTTCTTACTATCAGAAGTGCAAAGTTACATTTACCCGAAATAACGTTGGTTCGAATTTTCATAATCCTGAAAGTAATTTACCGAGGAAAATGTTTTTTTAGGAATATTTTAATACAAACCTAACCTAACCGAGACATTTCTTTGCGAAAAACATCCAGAGTAGGTACCCTGGAAAAATTACAATCGGTTTTCGGGATTATAAAAATTCGAGCAAAGGTTATTTCGGCCAAATGCGATATCGGATTCTGATCGGTTACCTTATTCAAAGCTAGAGTGAATAAGCATTTTAGACAAACTCGTAAGTATGTATAAAAAAACATTACAAAATTTGTATATTTGTTGTAATGATTATTTCAAACAAGGTGTTTCTTTGGCAAAGTGAAATCACCATTAAATGCTTAGTCAAGTTTGAATTGCTTTATTGAAGGAACTAATAAGTGTAATTGAAACGAATTTCTACTTTGATTGAATAAGATTTTTAAGTCCATTGGCTCTTACAATACGATTTTGTAAAAGTTAACTAAGAAACTTGTTCAAGTGTTCAAATATTTGAACTCTAATGCTGCAATTCTTTGTTAATTAAGATAATTTTACAGTCGATTATACTTCTAAGAATTTCTGAATCAATATCAAAATTTCTGCGAAACTCTAAAATAATGTTTTTATGAATCTGTGATATCCTAAAAACGTAATTAATGCGACCGGCGGAATCAAACCGAGACGGTCACGTGCCAGCGACTTTTTACAGTTTTTAGATTTATATGGCATGCCAACATTCACACTGGGCCTTTATTTCACGTATATATAAAGGGAAGTACGTTTATCAACAATTAATGGACCAATCGTATACAGTAATTGTAAATACTAAGAACCGCGCAGAACTGTACAATAACTTTGATCCATGATTTCATACAGAATTTAAATAGATCGTTCTAATCAATGATAACTCTGCGTTACGATGCAAAATGCAGGAACGGGCGTCGTCGGGGAGGACGTTTGCACATTTGATGAAGTTCAAGTGTGCAAGTAGTAATTACAGGTACATGGTACTTGTCAACTTACGTCTCAGGCTGACGGATGCAGTGACAGTGCCCCTCAGATCTTAACGATCTAAACTGTTATGGACAGGCGTATCGCTTACCGCGTCACTTGGTATCATAAAAAAAAGAAAAGAAAAAAAGAACTTTTTCTGTCAAAATTGTAATATTACGTTAGATATTATGTAGAGAATGTATACTCATCTTTTACCGGCCACAGTTATTGCGTATTTTGTGGTTTAGTAGAATAATAATTATAACAATTTATAACTTTAATATGAGTTTAAGTATTTAATAAATTATTTTCATTCTATAAAGTCCGAATTTAGCAAAAGATTATGTCTATTAATATTAGCATAGACTAATAACACAAGAGAACTGCTAATTGTGGTACAAGACAGCGTATTCGGGCATTTTGCACCTATTGTCACACCAGATGTCGCGACGAGTACCAAATAGGTATTTTTGCAACAAAAGTACCGGCACGCTATGATGGCCGTTTTGACGCTTGTCCGCTCATCAAGAATAAGAATTAATACGAAAAATTCATGACTACGTTGAAGGAGCTAATTGATGTGCATTGTTGTCATTAGTCACGCGCAGTAAAATTTATGGATTTTATAATTTTACGACACAACTCGGCATGTGTTTTTCGAAATTCGAAATTTTAAAAATGAAATCAAATACGATCGTCACTTATGGGATCGCTGGCTAGTACAACTTCTACCACCTCCGGCAAACTCGCGTCAAAGCTCAATGCAAAACAAAGCAGTTTCGAATTGACGATATATTTTGGTATCAGTAGAGCTCCTTATGAAAGAGTTCATAAGGAGCTCTACTGCATTCTGCCACTCCAGGGCATTACTGCCACTTTACCTATTTCAATGTGAGCATTACTGTGTTTCGGTTTTGAAGGCTAAGGGTGCTGGTGAAATTACAGGCACATGTGACTTGTCAACTTGTCTCAGGTTAAAGGGCGCAGTGGCAGCGCCCCTCAGATCTTTGCGATTAAAACTCTAAGTGGCACAGCAACTGTTATGGACAGGCGTGTAGCTTACCGTCAGGCGCACGACTTGTTCGTCCCGTCACTTGATATAATAAAAAAAAATTAAGTAAACATTTTTATTTTCGTTTTATTAAAACTTTTTAATCAAAAACTTATAGATGTGACTCGCATATGATTATATTTTTTTCGATAATTAATTTAGATTTGACCTCACTGTTGTAATCTGTCAAAACGGCCATAGTAGCGTGCCGGTACTGTAATTTGTTTTACATTCACAAGCTGCAATTTATCAAAGCTACTCTAATTTATAGTGATAACAAACAAATAAACTAGATGGCGCTTATTTCACAAATTTTGTAATGTACAGCCGGCTTTTTTTCATGTTGTTCAGGTTTAGCGCCATCTGCCCATATTAGCAAGAGATAAATTATAAAATTAGTCAATTTGATGCGCATATTTATCAGACAGACTCTGTGAAATTACTTGGTAAAATAACTTAGTATTTAGAATACACTCCGCTTGTCGGTCTGATGAAGCAAGCGAAAAGCTATAAGATAAAAGCTAAAAGCTATAAGACTGAAAATTAGCAATGCTGAGCCCTCATCCTGTTTTTCCACATTACTGTTTAATTATCAAATTATTCGCTTATATTTTGGTATAAGCTTTATGGAGAAATAAATTGCTTTTTTATTTTATTTCAATTTCAGGCGCGTAAGCATTTAAGTACATTTACTTCGTATTTTGATCTACTCTTACCAGAATGCTGAAAGTTTCCGTAATTACAGACAAACAGAAATTCCGAGTCAATTAAATTAGACCAGTAACCAGGCACCGTAAAACTTGAAACGGAACTTCAGAGTAAATAAACCTTACACACTAAATAAATACTGGACGTCGTTATAATTAACGGAACCAATTCAAGTATAAGTAAATTAACGATAGTTGGACATGATGCGTATGTATGAGCACTATACATATGTATATATTATAAGCTGTACTAATACAATTTAGTTTGTACCGGAACACTGTGTCTATTCAATACAAATTTTTCGTGGCCAACTGACGCTGCGGCGTCAAAAAATTAATTTGTGTTGTTCTATCTTTGTATGAAAAACTATAAAACACCAGTGTAATATTTTCACAAAAACCATGGTAGCAAAAACATTATGATATTCAATATTATTCTTTTGTTGAATCCAGAAGCTTCTTAGTTAAGTAGTTCATGCATATACGCACGCATATTGTGCGGACGAGTTCATTACTCTGTCGCACATTTAAATTTCAAAAGTTGCAATTATGATTAAAAAATGTAGTAGAAAAATAACTCCTAACAACATTTTAATTAGTATTTTATTTAAGAGTAGTGAAACGATAAGACGATCGCTTTAGTTAGTAGCAAATTTGTAGGTAATCTGTTTGTATAAATAAAATAAGAAAAAATAATTAAATTTTGAAATTAAAATGAGAATTAAGGAGCAATTTTTATCTACTAAACCATCCATTTTGTATGTATTATATTATGAAATGTATTTTATCTAAGTATTTATATTATAATAACGCACACACTGAACATTGCCCCTTCACTAGGAAAACCCTGTGCCACGGGTGCCATGGACACACACAAATAGACAACCACAAGTTACACCCAGACTCATGAGATAAACAAATGTAGGCCATACAAATATTTCTCCCGACCCGGGAATCGATTTCTATGCAGGAATAGCAGTATGTCGCGCTTTATGTCGCGCTTTATGTTGCGCTTTATGTCGCACTTTATGTCGCGCTTTATGTCGCTCTCGCGCAATTCATGCCCTGTGGTGCTAGTCCTACTGAGACCTCTGCGTGGCAGTCCGGCATGGTAACCGTTCGGCTACGAAGGATTTATATATGTAGTTATCGAGCTCTTAAGTTTTCGCAATTGTTACACATAGGAAATGAAACATTTTTTTTCGGAACTAAATGGCGTATATTTGTTATTTCAAACAAACCAACTTTCGGGTCTTTCACAGGTCTCATGGTCACGGCTAGCTACATGATCAGCTATAAATACACATTTGTAGTAATCGTAATTTAAGGTTATGGATTTGTTTTTGTTTTACATAATTATTTTTTGTTGTGTTTTACATTTCGCACTGTTAGTACAATAGTGTATTAACTCAAAAAGAGGACATTCTCAAAATCGATGAAAAACGAATTACTCACTTCCCGCAAAAAAATGTTATAAAATTTATATGTTATAGTTTATAATAGACACTTAATTAATTTCTCAAATATATTTAAAAATAAAAAGGAAAAAATAATTTCATGATTATGAATAAGGATTATTTAGGTCAGAAATAGCTCACATTAAGTGTATCTCATTTTGAGTTAACTAGATATCTTTTGATTGTGTGTTACAATATTCTAACGACGGTTTTTTGACTTGTAGAGAATAAAATTTTACGTTCAGTAATGGTAATATACAATATTAAATTTATCATATTTTGAGTTACAACACTATTGTAATGGCAGTTCGATTTGTTAAATGTGATTTGTACTTTTCCTGAACGATAAATGATTAAATAAACAAAATATAAATAAAGTGCCATGTGCCTATTGGCACAGTGTAGTGTTTCAATAATTTACGAGAAAGCGCCATCTTTTGTGAATGGCGGGAACAAAACTTATCCAATTTAAGCCAAGCTCTGTGGTAACCCAGAGGGAGTACGGCTGCTCCTGAAATCCCTCCGGCGGCCATGTTCCTATGACTTTAATATCTAAGTTACGTCATATTTGTGAATATTTAGTAGAAATAAATATCCGCAACGGTGAAAGAGATCATAAAAAATATCGTGACGAAACCTAAATGTCGAAGACGTGTTATTACAACCTTTAAGTACCAGTTACTGCCTGTAGTGTCGCAATGTCGAATTTGTGTTTTTTTTATTAATTTTAGCCTTTTTTATTACTCTTAACTAATAGTGTTATCAATGCGTATTTTATTCATCTCAATTTTCATCAAATTTTCAAAAAAAAAATTCCATCAGCGGGCAACTGTTTGCTTACCTTTAATAAGCAGTTTGTAGCCTTTCATATAAAATAAATAGAAAGGGCATAAAAATTAAAAAATTCTACTCCAGAACTTTATTGAATTCTACCTTATGACCATACCTATTTCTACCGTCAAGTAGTAATGTGAGCATTATTGCGTTTCGTTTTTGAAGGGTAAGGGTGCTGGTGAAATTACAGGCACAAATTCAAATTATGTCTCAGGGTGACAGTGCCCCTGAGATCTTTGCGATTTAAAGCTCTGATTGTCACTGCAACTGTTATGGACAGGCGTATCGCGTAACAACAGGCGCACAACTCGTCTCGTCACTTGGTGTTATAAACAAATCCTTGGAAAATGTCTGAAGTCCCTAACTCAAATCTAAGCTTTCTCCTTGTAACATTTATTTTATTGATTAACGTGATATTTATACCACCATATTCATACTAGTTTGTTATTTATTGTAGCTTAGTCGGTGGCCTCGGTATGGCAACAGACAGTTCGAGTCCAGTCAGATTTTTTCCTTTGTGATGTTCGATCTTTGTTTCTATAATAATTGCTGGCACTATAGGTCTATTTTAAGAGGAATATATGTAAATAATTACTATTTCATGTATGACTGTTTGTTGCCACAAATAAATGAAAAAAATAATAATACGTTCTTGGTAGCTGTTAGGGTACCTGGCTTTAGGAAAAACTTTCATACATTTCTCACAGATGGCGCTACGGCAAATAGTCGTTAAAAACCAAAAACACAAGATCTGCAACAAGCACGTAGGAAAATTCGTAAGATGTGCTGGTTCGTTCCATAACTCAGTTGAAAGAGCGTCAGGCATACCGAAGGTGCTGGTCCATTTTTCTTACCGTTCGATTTTTGTATTAATAATTATAACAAAGTAGTGGAGTAATTTCACAAAAAAAATTAATATCATGCTAGTAAAACATCGTGATAAACGTTAATAAACAATAATAAACTTAATATTACAATAATAATCTCCGTTCTATGCAGTAAGAGTAGTGAGACGTATGACGACCATGGCAAGTGTTGCCACAAACACTTTTCAATTTCCCCGTTTGTAATGAGATTCCTGTACGTAACTTTTTATTACATCAACTTTCAACTCGGAAAACTTCACTAACCTAATCGTACTTAATGTTCTCAATCAACGCTAGTTCCTCTGAAATGTATAGTGGGCCCAAGCGAGTAATTTTCGGGGTTAAATTAATGGGGTCACAGGATAGAAAGGGTCGTGTTAATAAGGCAGGATCTTCGGGTGACATTCAACAAAAACTGAAGAGATATTGCTTGGTAATAGAGAGACTGTGGTTACGGGAATAGCCGGAGTTTGTAAATTGTTTAGTTTATGTCAACTACTGAATATTCACCTGCTTGTAACCTTCTCCTCAAAGCGCTAATCCATTCTTGGTTCAAGGATGGACGTAGTTGATAAATAACAATTACATCCAGTGTGGTTTAGAAGTTTTTGTATACCCTGAATAAAGGAACGAATAAAGGATAAGCGAAAATATCTTTACTGCACTTTAAAAAACATAAATTTCACACATTACAATAAAATTATTACTCTATTATTATCATGTAGAACAGATGGCCTTTTTTTATAATTTCAAGTGACGGAACAAACAAGTCGTGCGCCTGGTGGTAAGCTACACGCCTGTCTATAACAGTCGCAGTACCACTCAGAGCTTTAAGTCGCAAAGATCTGAGGGGCACTGACACTGCGCCCGTCACCCTGAGACATAAGTTGACAAGTCCCATGTGCCTGTAATTTCACCAGCACCCTTATCCTTCAACACCGGAACACGGTAATGCTGACATTACTGCTTGGCGGCAGAAATAGGTAAGGTGGCAGTACTATCCTGGACGAACTCTTTCACAAGGAGCTCTGATATATATACATTAACATAGACATATGAAGCTATCATAAACAGTTCCTACTAAGCAAGAAATGATTAACCTCTACAAGGACACCAAGAGGGCACTTAGGCAAGTCGAAAATGAGAAAACTAAGACACAGATATAGATACGGTATGTCAAACCATTATGCTACTACGGCTTATGAAATAGATAGTCGTCAAAAACTTGGCGTAAGTACCCATCTGTGTTAACCCAGTTCCTATTTCTTTCTATAAAAAGAATTGTACTCAACTATCTTGTGAATATCGTGTGTTATTCACGATTATTATAACAACACAAAACAAAACAAGAAAAAACAACATCTGTAGAAGTAATGGAATGTCAAGTACAAAGTCCCCTACGATACGTGCAAAGAAATTGATATGTGCCTCCACCATGAATTTACAATGTAAATAATCGCTAGCGACCGCGCAAAAGATTTGTAGAAAAAATTTCACTCCTTCCCGGGTGTTGTATAATTTATCTTAGAAAATTGTTTATATTTTACGTTATCGCTAGCGAATAGAGGTTTTCGTAGTAGAGGTTTTGAACGTGAGTGACTTGAATTGGAATCAAAAGTCCTGGATCAGAAATATCCTAAATCCATCCCGACTGTAACGTAAATATTGAAAACGAGGAGTAGCATTTTCTTTCCACGCGTCTGAGCTTACGTGTTGTTTGCGAACATTGTAAGCCTATATGGCTGTAAATATTTACTAGTTACAGACAAATAATAGACGAAAAATAGAAACGATCGGTTTCCCAAATTACGTAGGCCACGGTCGGAGGTGTCAAAAAAAGCCGAAATAAATTTATACTAATTTAATGGATAACAGAAATTACAATTTAACTTAATTACTTATAAATTCTAGTGGACCCGATCGATGTTCAATCACAGTGAAGGGGTCACGTATTGCCCTGGTGGATTCGGCACGAGGCGTTACGTCTGCGGTTTACTTAAAGAGCACGTTTTCTAAAATTCAGTGCCGTGTGCAATGTGGTCTTGGTCAGTAAGTTGCCTTCAGGGTTGACACATAACATCACTTGGTGATTTATTATAACTTTTAAAAAAAAAGAAAAACCAATCTAAAATATTTTGATATTACTTCTATTTGCCAAGCTTTATTGAAATCCTTATGGGAAAGTGAGTGAAATCTAATAAACTGGTTGCATGGCGGAATATTTTGATCTAATTCGAATGGGACACTACTGAGTTACCTCCTTTCCAACAAAAAAGAATCATTGAAATCGGTTCTCAAATATCGGAGTAACCATGTAACACGTACACAAAAAGAAAATGCAGTCGAATGGAAAACCTCTTGATATTGAGGACGGTCAAACAAATAAATACGTTGAATGACAGCCATTACAAAAATCTTGCATGACTTGTGTTGAGTTTCTTTTTTTTATCACACTAAGTGACGGGACGAACAAGTCGTGCGCCTGGTGGTAACCGACACGCCTATCCATAACAGTTCCAGTGCCACTCAGAGTTTTAAATCACAAGGATCTGAGTGGCACTGCCACTGCGCCTGTCACCCTGAGACATAAGTTGACAAGTCCCATGTCCGTGTAATTTCACCAGCAACCTTAGGTTTCAAAACTGGAACACAGTAATGCTCACATTACCGCTTGATGGCAGAAATAGGTAAATTTCTTATCAATATATACATAAAGCTCTCACCTTGTCAGGGGTGAAAATAAACAAAATTAGAAAAACGTCTCCTACGTATCGGGACATGCACAGATCTCGGAATATACAGGGGAGTATTTTTGTTTTCAATTTTATCAAGCGATACTTTTCTGTTCAAATAGTTTCAAAATTAGCTATGAATTGAATAAATGTAAACCAAAATGGCTTTTAAATATAGCAATCCCTCTTATTCTCATCTTGAGATTTCAAACCACTTTCAATATGAACAGATATCTTGTCTTTTTAGCGTCAAAATCACAAATGATTGTATTGCAAATCTGCTCTTGTAATCGCTATGTACGCTGTATAATATATCATGCAAACATGTTACGCCGTCACGAGAGACCTCAACACTCTAAAGTTCACTGCCGCCAAATTATCTATTGCAATACTTATCAAAATAACATGCAATTTTAGCCATTATCGCTTAAATACAGATACGAAACACGATATAGAACCTGAATGTTGAATAGAAGTAATGCTTATTTCCATTTAATCGTAGTAAAAAGGGCAAAATATGATCAACTACTGATCTATTATTATCGTTTCGAAATAAAAAAACAGATATTATTTACCCCGTGAAACATTTTTAAAACATAAGATTAAACAAACGGTAAGCACAGAATGCAGAACCCAAGAAAAGAAATAATACAAATGACAGATAGCTAATTAGTGTAACAGAGAGTGTGTTATGCAATCTCACTGAAAATGCTACATCGCTGAATTTCATTACTCTCAATAACAGAACACACGTGACAAGGAATGTAGCAGATGTCGGGGATGATGGACTAAATTCACAATCATGCACTCTATTACAATATCATTAAATGTGTACAAAAACACTTAAACCCTAACCCGCTGTGCATACATAGACACTTTTGAGTACACTATTACTGGAAACCCAGGTTACTGAAATGCTGAAAAAATCTGAAAAGTAACGGCAACAATACAAAGTCACCCGTTGCTACTTGTCGGCACATTTTCACGAATTTTCGAGTGTTCCGTCAGCATCACGACGGATGTCGATGAAGAAACACTTATTTTGTTAAGCTGATTATATGTTAACGCGAATATCGTCGCCGTCAATACTTACAGGCAAATCAACCATGACAGCTGTAGTTTCTAGTTGCTTACATAGAACATTTTTTGATTGGTGTTTGTATCAAGTGGGAGCAACTGGAAACACCAATGTCTGTGTCTGCGCATGCTGTGGTTTATTTCATATCAATTGTATGAAATAGAATATTCACTACCTATCCGATCCTAGTGTTTTGTATCCGATACTAGCAATTAGCCATTTGCTAGTATCGGATACAAAACACTAAAGTGTCTATGTTTGCACGGTAAATGTGCTAAATCTACTTATACAACATGCCCAAAAAATATAAAATATAATAAAAGATTTCCAATATCGACAATTCGACGTCTGACTTCAAAAGAACACATTTTGAAATAGTTTAGCCGAGTATTATATCATTGTACTGTATGTAATACTTGGCTTAACTATTTCAGAATGTATTTTCTTCTTTCGGAGGTATATCATCGGCAGAGGCAGTGACCCTCATCAACTTAAACGTTTCTTGTAGAGTGCTAAGGTTCCCCAGCATATTTGTTTCGTCTAGTAGTCGAACTAATCTCGGAAAGTATGCCCCCTTAAACAGACTCATGCAGTCATACAATGACTTGACTGTGACCAGAGACAAAGACAAAAAGATCGTATAAAAACACTTAGCAATTTATACACATGTGCAATTGTTTTGATTCTTACAGTCCTTATAATTGATTTTACGTTTTTCATTATGTTGTTATTAATTTGATTCGTTGACTCTCAATTTTTAATTCTTTAGCGACTTATGGCCCCTTGTATAGTGAACGTGCACATGTGTATTCTTTTCTAAGATTGTTTTGTGTTAAGTTAATGGTGTATCTTTGAATACACAAATACCAGGCACTGGTCATTTCGATTGTACAATCGAAATGACCAGTGCCTGCCTCGAGTGACAATAATAATTTCTTTATAAACCTTGCGGTCGTTACACTAACAGTTCAAAATATTTTCACGGAGACAAATCCGCTTGATAGATAATCGTCCTTTGTTCGTCCTGTATCGCAAAAAGCGAGGCCTATCTTCCCACTTATCGATAGCATTATGTTGTCTCCGGACGTATTTACTTCGCGCTACGAGAGTCTTTGAACGTCTTCTTACTGATACCTTGAGACGATTCCATTATTTATTGTTATGGTAAAACATGTCTCCTCTGCAGAAATCTAATTTTCGGCCAGTCTTCTTGCTATTAAATTACATTTATATAATTCATCACTAACAATAACATAAACAAAAATGCGATCAATCTTCACATAGCTTAACCGCATTGTTCAACCAAAATTCCAAATCCCGAAAAAACTTTCCACTTTTAACAAACTCACCATAGAATATTGAATTTCATTGTATTAAGACGGTCTAAAGTTAAAATGATGGATATTGGTTTTAATAAGTATGTTTTGAACTTTTGTTTTAAAGTTTTATCTTTGTTTTTCAACATGGCGTCACAAAAATATATAAGGTCTTCACTGAAAACCAGCTTTACGAGGCTATTCCAACTTCTTCGTGTAATATCAGTCTCTCTGTGTAGAAACCACTTTGGTGACATTTCAGATGTCCTAAGTCTCGTTGTTTTATTTTTCTTATTACCTTTTTACATTGTAACCAAAGAAAGTTACAAAATAACTTTCTTTGAAAGTTAGGGCGTCGTCAAATTAGATGCCACTATAGCTCTTTTACAAGCGTCTAATTTCAAAGCGACCTTAGACACACACACAAACACATGTCTTCCCTTTCCTAATAGCTTAACTTCAGATGAGGTGCCTTTAGATGGCGTTCAACCGTTTTTATGTATGTGTTTCTAAAGCGTAAATGACCAATTAATTTCTCAAATTTTACGTGGTTGTCAAACTTTTTGATCGTCTGCGGTCGTGTTTGATGAGTTTGATGGAAATCTAGATTGACGGCGTATTTGACGAACATGTTTGAAGGTATGCGGGCATGCTTGTGAAACCAAACTTCAGTTGTCGCCTATGCATTCGCCTTGCTAAATTTCATATATATTAGTATGGTGCGCAATATTTCTGTTAACAATTTTTCGTGGATTTTTTTCTCTTCATTTCAACCATTATGTATACTAACGAGTATGAATTATAGGCAAGGTTTATGTGATCGTTTGCGACATTGTTTGAAGAACACGTGAAGTTTGAAGGATAAATTTGACAAGTTATTAGATCGTTTACGACGCGCTTACAATGCTCAAATCTGCATTACCTGTCGAGATCCAAACTAATATTATAAATGCGAAAGTAATTCTATCTGTTACGTTTCACGCCTAAGCCGCTATACGAATACTGATAAATTTTAGTATAGGGATAGATGGGACAAAGGAGAAGAATACAGGCTTTGTGACAAAAATGAATCTTAAAGGTGTAGAATAGGGGATGAAAATTTGTATGGAGAACTAATACAGTACGCTACCCAAAATACTTGTCAAACGCAGACGAAGTAGCAGGAAATAGCTAGTTTATTATACATATATTAAAAATTTTCTAGACATTAATAAAGCACTTTTTGATTTATCTCACTTATCTAATATACGCTTTTGGTATATTTACTTAATTTCAACAACTTAATTCTCTGCAATTTCATTGTATTTGAATATTCATTCATACAAGGAATCCTGCCTTACCCTTTTCCAAATTGTCAGATGATTTAAACAACCTTGTTTCGGCACACCTGCGTTCTAGGGTGTACTCAAGTTAAAGCCCACGAAAATTGTTGTTGTCGTTTTTTTATTTTTTTTTATGTAATAGTATTATCGGGTTATAATAGGACCAATTTTACGATTCGTAGGCATTTAGTTTCAGCTTAGAATAGCTGTGGTAGCCAAACGGTTTGACCTACCTTTCAAGCAGAGGGTCGTGGGTTCGTATCCGGCCTTGCAACTCTGAGTGTTTCGGCGTTTTTGTGTGATATTGTATTTGAAATTTACAATGAGTTTTTCGGTGAAGGAAAACATGGAAAGGTCACTGTCCACATTGGGCCCAAGTGGGAACTGTAGTCAAACATCATTGTGGGATAAGGCCTGTGCCCGGCAGTGGATTGTATGTAGGCTAACTATTATTTTATTCATTGCTAGTTTCAGATTTGAGTGTGACATTGTGACGTGACCTTTATGTGTGTAGGCAGTATTAATTATAATTACAAAAGCCGTGTCGTCTAATGAAAATCATTATCACAGACCACATTTTTCTTCCGTGATTATTATAAAAGGATTTTCATTTTTCTTCTAATCTATTTCACCAAGCAGCTTCGTAAACGCTGTTGGATAACGATGTCGTATCCGAATCCGAGTCGAAAGTTAAGTCGAATGTTCTGAATAGCTCAGAAAGCCCCCTTCGATTCGAGAACGATATCCAATTGTACGATGCGGTTAAAATATCGAAGAGTCCTGAATCGGGGTCCTGGTCTGGGTGTTTCAGTTAATGCTCCGGAATGAATCCTGTTGCCCTGGTACTCATAGGACAGAAATATCCCTAATTTGTGACCAATTAGTTGTTTAGTTGTTTGGGAGACTGTTATTATTTCTGATAATTATTTAAGAATTTCGTCTCTACCACTATTATTATATCTATCAAAACACAAAATCTTTCGTAGAACATAAAAAACCGTATACACTTAGGAGTTATTATTACCCAAATTGGTATTGGAGCAATTTGGGTAATAAGTAAATAAAACAGTAAAGCTCTCAGATTTCAAAAACGTGTTGCTAAGACCTGTCTATTTACCATCTTTTCCTATCTCCATTCCTAAAATCCAATAATATAAAACCTAAAAATAATATAAACCTTATCAAAACATCGCGAAGTCCCACCCAGAGCGTTCTCCGTAATCTCCCACGTGTATCAAAATTTGTTTTAAACAGGTTCGCTTTTCAAATATAAACTACGTTACAAGTCACTCATCTGCGATACGGCGTTGCTAGTGTCTCTGTAGATCTAGATAGTAACCGACATTTATCAATATGTCTGCTTTATTTTTGGCTATAACACGAAGAAGCCAAAGTATTGTAATTTGCCGACATCGTACTGCCAAGGACACCAAGGCCGTTATCGAAACGACTTTCGTTACATATTCAACCGAATGTCACTGATACGGTGCGATCTGTTTTTTCATTGTGTTATATATATCAGGCTCGTAAGTTAGCCTGTTTTTATGCTGCTTCATTGCGGAGATATTAGCCAAAATTACATTCACGTGACCAAAATGCCCGCAAAAAAATATAATAACTTTTCCGTGAAATTGTTACAAAATTAAATGATGAGAGCGCTTATGTAATTCATTATGACTCCAAAGCCATACAAATGTGTTGAAATGCTCGCTTGTAACAAAAAAGAAACAAATTCAAGTCACTTGCCCTATGTAAGTATGAATTTAAAAATGTTATTTTGTTACCGAGAACATATATCTTTGTTATCCCCCTAAAACTCAACAAATGACAATAGGAAAAGCATTAAATGCCCAATGTACTTTAAAATGTACTAAATATAATTACATGCTTCAGGTTTGTAGAACACTGCCGTAAAGGATTATGTCAATAGGATTGCGATGGAATTGCACGATTTAATTCCGCCTTCACCTTTCCACCATCGGGGGTTCAGACGTAGGTTGGGTTTCCAGCGCTATAACTTGGGTCTTTTCAAGGCGAGATTGAATAGGAATTATTGAGATGTGCATGCTCCAGCGTCAAGTTCAACGTCAATTTCCATCATAAAATGCGCACTTATTAATACATACACTTAAAAAAAACCCATGGTCATATAGAGTATGTAGCTCGAAATTTTGAATGTAATATTTTTATTATAATGTACACTGGGTGTTCACGTGATCTTTGGAATAATATTGTCCCAGTCTTTAGACTATGTAATTCAGCACTTCACATAGTACATTTTGATGTACACTGGGCCTTAGGTTATATTAGCGTCGCCAATTCAGTCGTAAGTAACTTGGACGTATGTGTGTCTATCATAATTAAATCTAGTATTCTATCTGAAAAGACCCATATTTCTGTTCTCGGTAGCAATTTGAACGCTCAAATTCATGATTGGCTCTGTTCCAAAGATATATATGTAGATGTCTGACTACAGAGAAATATGCAAGTGATAATACTGTATTAATAGAATGATACACACACCGGCATTTAGCGGAATACTATTTTAATTCCCAAAACAATGCATGTTCTTTTTTAAGGACTGGCGGGTTAATTCACTTCTTGACGTTGGATGTAGGTAATTTGAAAATAAAAATTCGTTCTGTCATTGTTTGGCAAAAATTTATAGAGCTAATGGGGATGGAGGTGTGGGTACAGGTAGTCCTCGGCGTACTTTAGTAGCAGTAGAGCTCCTTGTGAATGTGTTCGTCCAGGGACTGCTACCTCACCCATTTTTGCCGCAAAGTTCCGATTCTGATGTGTATGGGTGCTGGTGGAATTACAGGTAGGTACATGGCACTTGTCAATGTTGTGTTGTTGTTACGTCTCAGAGTGACGGGCAGTGCCCCTGAGATCCTTGCGATCTAAAGCTTTGAGTGGCACTCCAAAGATTGGTGATATCCTTAAAAAAACCTGGGTGAAAAAGTAGCGAGAATAAAGGAGTGGAGAAGGTTAAGGAGATTTGTCTGGAGCTTAAAAGGTGGAGGTCCGTGGTCTCTACCTGCTCCGGTGCGAGACAGGCGTGATGATATATGTATGTTTTCGGACCCATATACAACAACTTTTTTAGGAGAGAGGTTTAAAGATTTTACGAACAAAATTTGACTATATCTTTTTATACTTAAAGTAACAAAAAACAAAATAAAAACAGAACAGGTAAAAAAATTAAGTTGGCGTAGTTTACATTGGAGGTATCGATGTGATAAAAGCACTTTTAACGTATTATCACATGTGGCTCTATTATACTCAAGGTACGAATTTGTTTTATTTTCCTACTAACATAGGTTTGTCAAGTAGTTCAAAGTTGATTTTACATTCTTGCAGAATTCGTAAACTTTAGTCAAAAGATTTTTTATTTTATATATAATAAACAAATACATTTAAAATTAGATTTGAATGAATAAATACAATTTGAGTGAATACAATTTTCAGAAAAATAAGAAAAAATGCATTTATATGCATAAACCGATTTTTTTCAATCAAATTTGAGTAAGTCGACGTTAAAAGATTTAATTGCTACTTTTATGTCCAATACTTATTATTATAAACATAAACATTATTATTTCATGTTCTCACTTTTTCTTTGTTCCGTTAAATGTACCGGCGTGTGTAAAAAATTATAATAATGCGCCCAAGAATTACATCAATTTACATGTTTTATTATAAGAGAAATCTCTTTAATTCGAGTAACAGAAAAACAAAATTAACGCCGAGGTCATTCATTATCTAGAACACGCGAACTAAAGTTCGGATAGTTTCCTGATTAGTTCTTTCAGGAATCTAATTCAAGATCTCGTCATTTAACGCCCGGACGCTAAGCGCTGGTTAATTGAGGCTATTAAAATATGTTTGTGAAAGAAAAATCTTGTATCCATAATGTCCTTGGAAAAGGTCAGGTCATAATGATAACGGAAACAAAATAATATATATATATACATACACATGTTTACTATCACTAATTTATAAACACGTTTCCTGTTATTATTATTAACAAATTATGGAACTCGTTGCCTGAAATCAAAGGATATTATATTTTTTTTATTTATTTAAAATACAATACAATAATTCCCAGATTTCAGAGTATCATCCTCTCTATGTGATTAGTTCCTCACAGTTTAGGTTAATATACTCGGCCTATACCCATCTCTGATTATTACTATTCGGTACTTTTATAAATATGGAAATTGTTAAATAATTTTCTTTATTTTTCTCATTTTATTCATCAAAGACACTTGTTTTCTTTTGTTAACGTAAATAGAAAATACGATCCTTTCCAAATAACTTCATATACGAAGAAGAAAGGAATAAATGATTATGAGTGATGATTGATGACGTAGTTAAGAACGAATGTGAAAATAATGATCGTTGTAGAAAAAAAATAGATTGTTAACGGCTTTGATCACTTTCGATATATACTTATGGACATAATACAGGATGTTTAGAGATGTGAGCAAAGTTTTAAGCTGCTGTCTTAGACGAAATTTTTACGACACTTAAAAAAACCGGAGAGTGAATTTTTCGTTCAAACGATTTTTGAAACATTCTTATGAACTAAAATTATTTTCTGAACTTTGACAAATATCAATAGATGGCATTGTGTGTTTCAAATTATTTTATAATTTAACGCTTGCTAATATGGTAGGTGGTGCTAATCCTAAACGAAATAAAAGAATTGCCGGCAGTATTAATAAAATCTTTGAAATAAGCGCCATCTAGTTGATTTGTTTTTTATCACTAGAAACTAGAGTAGCTTTGATAAATTGCACCTTGTCAATCTTTAGATTACAAATTAGTAACAAAAATAGCTATTTGATACTCATCGCGACATGGCGTACCAAAAGGTACTAAATATCTGATTACGCAGCCTTGTATCGCGATATGAAGTCCCCTTTACTCATTGGTCCATGTCATAAGTCTCATAACTCAACCTTTTTCTTAATGTTCGTTCTAAATATGTCCAAGAGTGTAGTCATAGAGTATATAACCAGAAATAGAAACGAAATGTCATTTCATTTGATTGAAAATTATTCTGCCAAAGCAATACGGTGACAAGTGTCGTCAATTGTTTCACTACAATTCGTCCAGTTTAACTTGAACTTTGCTATAATAGACGAAAATTGAAAAATTACATATTTCATATTTAATTACCGATGAAATGTGATTAAGTTTGTTTTGCGATTAGATGTTTTGCTGTTTTTCCCACACCACCGAATGGAACAGCCCCCTACTGTTAGAGACATTATCTTTATTACAAAAACACAGGTCAGTTATTGACTCTGTATTATTTCAGTTTTCTAATTCGTGATTTCAGCGCAAACGAGAGTTGATATTTAAGTGATATAAGCCCCATTTGCCTGCCAGGGATGTATGGCCCTTATATCCGTATTTCTGGTTATATTATACTCGCTGAGTATAGTTCTATGTCGTATGTTTCTGTACCCTATTGCTTGAAGGGTGCGAGCTTGAACCTTAAGGAATGTGGAATTTTAAACCGACTTAAAAAAAGGAGGAGGTGCTCAATTCGACAATGTTTATTTTGTGAATGTTACGCGATTATTTCGGCATTTGTGAACTGATTTTGATGATTATTTTTTTGTTGTAAAGGAAGCACCTTAGTAGTGATCCCATTCAAATTTTAAATGATATTCCACATTTAAATGTAACAAAGTAGGGAATGAATCAGTTTACTAAATTTCACCCACTTTTCTTTAAACGATTTCAACAGAACTTCATTCATAGATGAAATTGTAATGAAAGTAAAATGTTATGATGACCTTGATTTAATGATGGAAATGGCAGACTGATGAGAAGAACTCCTCAACATTATACAGCAGCTGCCTCATGTTACCTAAACACAAGTGAGCTGCTGTATGTTGTTCGTTTTGATGAGGATTTCCATATTATGCGCTTCAGTTTTAGTTGAAGAGACCGAGGTAACGAACACAGCGAAAGCGGAGATAATTGAGGTCTTTTTTAAAATAAATAATTATTATAAAATCTTTATAAAAATTTAACTTTTTTTATAAAAAAAAACCACTCTCAAAAGTTTGTGGAATTATATCGACATGTCAAGTATTATGGAAATCGGTTACCGAAAAAGAGCGAAACTGGATTTATCCATTAATTTGCCAACCTAGAGGTGAAATATTTTTTTTTTCAAATTTAAATGGAACCAATACTGAGGTACCCTCTCTCCAATATATAAAGAAACATCAAAATCGGTTCACAAATTACCGCGTAACATACATACAAAAACACACTCGAATTGAGAACCTCCTCCTTTGTTTGAAGTCGGTTAAAAAGTTAATAATTATGTGCGTATCATTTCCTCATCACTTGTAGTTAATGTGAAAACCTGCACGTCCTAAATAGAGATCTTTAACTCTTTAACGTTATCCTGTCAACCAGAGGCTGCTTGATTACGCGACACAGTCGCCTTTTGTACCCCGTCTTTGTATTTTATTTGTTTCTGTATCTCGTTTTGTGTTTAATAAAGAGCATTTGTTTCGTATTATAAATTTTGGAAGTCAGAAAAGAAAATGCATGGCAATTTGCACTCTATAAGTGGCTATTACATCCAAACATGTTTAATTTGCTGACTTAGTAGCATCGGAACTGTTGACAGAGTCAAAATTCTTATTGTGCCGTAAAAAAACCTTTACTTCCCAAAAAAAAATTCACGCTCCCGTTTCGTAAAAGTAGGCGTTAAAGTTACTCGTCTTTTTTATGATTATTTCTAGTGACTGGACGCTTTTTTTATGTCGAGTGTCGTTTTATTTTTCATTCAGATAATGAAAATTGTAAAATGAACCGAAAACATTACACAGGTCTTCGGTATTGTCGTGTTTTCCACGATAACACCAATAAAGCTAAAGAGTTCCTTGTGAAAAAAGAACTACCTTACTTATTTCTACTATTAAACCGCAATGTGAGCATTTCTACGTTCCGGTTTCGAAGGATAAGGGCACAGATTACTTATTAGTTACTGTAAGGGTACTTGTGAAATTACAGATATATAGTAGACATATGACGCAGTGGCAAGGCCCCTCAGAACTTTGTGTTTTAAAGCACTGAGTGGCATTATAACTGTTATGGACAGGCGTGTCGCTTAGTATTAGGCGCACGAATTGTTCGTTCCGTCACTTGCCATCATAGAAAAAAATAGACATACATGTAACGATATTATTGCATACATGTGAAATGTGTCTATGTCTCAGCTACAGAGGACAGTAAAGCATATTTGCCTTAACGTTCAAGACAACACAAATAGTTATTCGTTATGCAAGACTGCAAAGTTGTCATTTCACGCGAGTGCTTGTATTGAAAGCTGAGCAAACGAAGGAAGCTAAGGTTCAAAAATAGGTTCCTGAGTGTAGCAAGGATTTCAAGCCACGAGACGTGAAACAACTTTGCTGCCGAGCGAAACACACAACTTTTCATCTCGCTATAGCGAGGAAAATGGTAGATGAAAAAAAATTCAACATAAAACATTTTTTTTTCTAAATTAACAGAAAAAGTTTATGTTCGCATGCGTTCTGAATTTACACCTCATCAATGTTCTTGCTTGTACTTTTGTTTTGTGTAATTAAGTTATTATTGAAATTATTTTAGTTCTTCAACGAATTAAATAATTTAATAAACACAATTAGTTATCATTGACATTGAAAGTAAGTAACGTACGATAAGTCGCTTCTTTGAAGGCGTCATAACTTTTTTTTCAGTCCATCGTCAAGTTCGAATTTCAAAAACCTTTTCCACGCTAGCGTGCGAAATACGCTTTTGCGCGCAGATTTCTAAGGAGAAAGAGCTAGTGAGGTGAAAAAAATATTATTATACACACACGTACGAAAATTGTTAATTATTTTATCAAAACGCAAATTTCAAACTATTATCGATCGCTATGGGCGTCATAGAGCCTGTTCAAAAGCCGTGCAATTTTTTTATTTTCTGCTCTACAATGGCGTGCCAATGGCATGTATTTGTTGCAGTTTACTAATTATTTCACAAAAAAAAACACGCATGATTTGATGAGTAAATTCCTGATTAAGAGATAAAAAATTACGATATGTACAATAATTTCTATAGCAATTTTAGTAAGACATTATCCGTTAATGATTGAACGAATTAATACCATCAATGCGATTACACTGACACTCTATTGGGACTTAAATTCCATTGCAACTAAATTTTAACAGTATAACAAATATTATCATAATTACAACGTAATTTGGAGTCCCAATGGAATTACAATGAATAGGTTTCAAGAAATTTAACAGACTTGGGACCCAGTACAACACACAAGGCACAAATTATGAGAAATTTGAATCTTGGGATTGTTTGTCAAATAACCTTTGTGACGTTACATTACGTAAATCATAGTCTATGGTAGGTGTTAATCAAGGAAATAGCGTTCATTATTTCTTTAATACTCAAAATGCTTCAAGTATATAAATATAATAATAAGTAAATGGTTTTATTTTATATTTTGTGTTTGATTAGATTTTTTTTACAGTAATAAGTTTTACAATGTTTTATATAAATAATTGATATGTTAATTAAATTTTTATTGAATTGATATTCAATTATTTTTTGTGAAATTACTCCACTACTCACCCCTTCCGACCGGAGTGTTTTTTCTGAGTGTTCGATCTTTGTATTAATAATTATAACAAACTAGTGGAATAATTGATATGTTTTTATAAAATAAAAAAGAACGGACTTCAAAAGTTTGTGAAATGACATCTATTTGATATAAGAAAAAATATTACATTATATACATTGATACGTATCAATATTATGTGGCGTTGTACAAGAAGGTTCCGAAAAGAGCCAGAACAAAAGAAGTATAACTTAAAATACTAGAGACAAACTGAGAGTGCCAAAAGCGAGATTGAAAAAAATTGCAACGTAAGACTACACAACTGTCTAAAGATAAAATTATACAATGAACTACCGCCGACTATATCCGAATTACCCGAGTTGGCATTTAAAAGTGAGATAATTTTAATAGAAAATCCATTCTATAAAGTTGAAGAATATTTTTACGATACGCGTTCAAAAAAATGCTCATTATTTAATCACATTTAATGTATTCTTTATCATTTATTGTGCAATTTATTTCACAAAAATACTATTATTATTATTATGAAATTAATATTTTAATTGTGTGTATGGGCAAATCTCTTAACTTATTACGCTAATAGTGAGTGACTTAGCCTAATAAGATAATTTGAATCTTTGAAAAGCTCCGTAGTAAAAATAGTTATATAATATTATTCAAAGGCTTTCAATGTTATTCCACAGTAATGAAATGAAAAAGAAATGTATTTCTTAAGATTAACGCTGCTTATTGCTTATCCCTATATATGTACCTATTGAGAAACAAAAGAAATTCAAGAAATAAACTCAAGGATTTAAAGCTCCACGTGTACTTACCTATTTTTTAAATTACTTTGCCACTAATTTCTCACGCAATTATATTAACACTAAGTTTTAACACACCTTCGGTCACCTTAGTTAATTACTATTATACACAAGAAAATATAATTCATATCATACACATTTGTTACAAAATTATTAAAACAATTCACTGTCACTAAAAAGTATCACTTTAATTTAAAAATTTATATACATTAAAAAGAACCAAATTTTTTGAAATCACTTTTTCAGGAACGTGACATCACGCATTGCTTAAACTTGAATTTTCAAGAATTCAAATCGCGATCTTCCATATTCGAAAATTCGAATAAGTACAACACGTCCGAGCGCGACGGTTTGTCAAAACGCACTAGGGTGTTTTGAGATTCGTTCAGAAAGGGACAGAGCTACTTTAGAGGGGCAGAATCTATATGGAGAGTTCTGCGTCATTCATGTATCAGGCAAAACTTGGTTTCTTCTTGTTTTAATTTTCGTATTTTTAGTAAGTACTTTAGAAACCATTTATCATAAATCTACATCTTTTTTCGGCAGCTGGTCGTAATGGCTAGTCTGTTTTACAGATTCAAATTGGTTTTACGTGTCTCTTTTTTTGCTCTGTCAAACTTATAGGAACATGAAAACCATTTATTTTTGTCAGCAGTTTATTATGTCACTGTCATAATTTCTATTGCTATGTTACCACCTACACTTACACCTACACTACAATTAAAGTATATTTTCGGTATTAATCTGGAGACTTACTATTACTTAAGTTACTTAAATTGTGATGATATTTTACTTGTTACTTTTATACTCCTCGGTAGTATTGATGCTATTGACGTCAAAGTTCTAAATAGAAAATAATTTGTAACGAAAATACGGACATTTTTGTGAAAATCACTGACCAGTAGCATCGCATATGTGTAGTACACGATTTCGGTGGCTTTACAATTTACGTTGGCTCAAGAGGTCCTGGGTTCAATTCCCTATCGAATCAATTTGGAAAATGAATTAAATTTGTTATGATCTGGGTTATCTGGGCCCCAGACTGAATTCCATTCCATTAGTTCCTTAATTTGAAACCAGTGCCTCTGCCATGAGATTACAATGACAGTTATCGCTAGTGAACGCGTAAAATATTTATATATATACAAAATGTTGTTTCTTCCAGTGATCGCTAGAGGCGCTGTATAATTTGCCATACAAAATTGTGAAATAATTTACGCGGTCGCTAGCGACAACTGTCACAGTAAACTCGTAGTAGACGCGCAGGTGATTGGTGTGATTGTCTGGAATATCAAATCACAATCAGGCCCTGTATTCTCATTCTCTGTCCAACATCCATCCGAAACAATTACTGTCAAATAAGTTTAAAGACGCATAATGCGAATGAAGCTTCTCATTTGACATTGTCTTTTTCACCTATGTCCGTTGTCTTTTAGACCAAATGGTTTATTGAATTTAATTTTTTAGGACGGATGTTGGACGGAGAAGGAGAGTAGCGCCCAGTTTAGTAGTAGTAGAGGTCCTTGTGAAAGAGTTCGTCTAGGGAAGTAGATACTACCACCTTACTATTTCAGCCAAGCAGTAATGTGAGCATTATTGCGGTCCGGTTTTGAAGGGTAAGAGTGCTGGTGAAATTACAGGCATAGAGGACTTATCTATTTACGTGACGAATTTAAAGCTCGTAAGTGGCACTGCAACTGCTATGGACAGGATTGTCACTAATCACCAGGCGCACGACTTGTTCATCCTGTCACTTGGTATCACATAAATGTAAAAAAAATCACATCATTCTTTTCAAAAGTACTCCATAAGATTTCACAAAAGTATTCCGCAACCGTAGCATCGAATTCAGTCAATAGGCTTTTGAGTTGTATATCATTGACGTACAACTTATTGATTTATCGGGCCTGGCATGAAAAGGATCACGCTAGCTTAAAGGCTAAATCCCACTTGTCACCACGGTTAAAACACTTTAATGTCAGAAACTATAAACAAAGAAAATAAGGCAGGCCATTCAAAAGGTGGAGCGATGACATTGTGCTAACTGCAAGAGCGCTATGGCCAAGACCAGCACAAGGCAGAGTCTGTTGAAAGAAGTTGGAGGAGGGTTTCATATCATTTCATTAATTTATTGCTTTTCACAGGTATGGTACAATTTAATAAACTTAAAACTATGACAGCATACATCTGATACCCTGTAAGGGCGTTGCAAAGTAAAGTTAAGTGATAGTTACAATATAATTTAGGAACAATCCAAACTTAAAACGTAGGTAATTAATTGATATGGGTATTATTATTATATTTAAATTAAATTAAATTATATTTAAATTAAATTAATTATTATTTATACATGTTCAGCACTATATATAAGTCATACATTTAAGTCCCAAAACAATCCCAATCATGTAGAAGCATCAACCATGAGACATACAGTCAGTTAAAAGATGAGTTCTTTATCTTGGCCAACTTTCAAATACTTTTATCATCGAAAAACTCAGACATATTATAATAGGTTTTTAGGATGAGAAAATCCTTTAATTGTTTTTCAAAAACCTTATTTTTATCTAAATTTTTAATATAATTAGGGATATGATTATATATTTTAATTAACATAGAATGTGGAGCGCATGAAAATAGTTTTAAGCTAGAGAAAGGAACTTTTAGCTTATTTAGATAGCGATTATTACGCCTTATTAAATTTAGTGGAGAATATAAGTCTGCATGTTTTTTAACAAATTTACAGGCTTCAAAGATATATATACCTGTTAGGGTGAGAATTTTAAGTTTAGTAAAGTGCGGTTTACAGGAGGCCGTTTGATCGATGTTGGTCAATATTCTAATACATTTTTTTTGAAGAACAAAAATTTCATGGCAGTTATTGCAGTTACCCCACAGTACGATCCCATAGGCGAGTCGCGAGTGGGCAAACGCATAATAAGCTGAGAGGGCCGTTTTTAGATTAGTAACACGCTTTAATTGTCTAAGAGCATATATGAACGAAGACAGACGGCTCGATATTTTTTGTATATAGGGTTTCCAATTTATATGTGTGTCTATCTCGATACCTAACATAGTAGTCGAGTCTACAATTTCTAATTTAGTTGATTTATATTGATAATCGATCTCCAGGGCAGGTTTCACCGCTAAAGGTGGCCTTTATACATAACATGACTAACTATAAATTAGGGTAATACTAATACTAACTGTAAGTATTCCATTCATATTATAAGGGCCGCAGAAAACGTGGCCGTAGAAAAACCAAATGGCTTCAAATTCATGCGAGTGGTTAAACATGAATCACAGTGTTGTTCCGAGCTGCAACTTCACGGATCCAAGTAGCTATTATGATAGTCGCGGTATTAGATGGCACATTAAGAAGAAGAATATTAGAAAGTATCCAAGATGTTATAAATTCTAGCAAGCAAAGATGTTTCTTCAAAAAATAAGACAAAGCAACAAAGACACATTTTTGTTACCAAAATGCAAATGTGACATGCGATGTGAAAATCCGTGTGCCCAAAATTCCAGCAGCGTTCTCTACTGTATGTGGGTATTCAAATTCGTTGGGCAAGGCAACGACCAGCCCTTGGGTATCAAATTCAGATTGTAAATTTAATAAACATGATTACTGAAAAATAATAGGCGCCTGTGGGACTACACGGACAGGGTCACGACACTGAAACACGAGAATACGTAGGCGAAGCCGAGGCCCTGGTATAAATATTTGAATTAAACTAATTAAAAAGTCGAGTTGTTAAACTGAGAAAATTTCGTTTGAAAATTGTTCTATCGCACAGGCACAATTTTGAAGTGAAATTTATTGAACATTTTCACACGTACCTTTTGAGGCGCCCATATTATATAAGACGATTAGACTTCACGATCCGTCGTTTCCAACTGATCGAAACGACGACTCGATAGTGTATGTTTATGTCGTTAACTATTCAATTGATTTCCAGGGGAGTAGCTATGTATTAATACGATTATCCATGTATGTGTGTAAACACTTTATTGTACAACACAAACAAATTACAAATTAACAAAGAAATGGGTATAAATCTCATAAAGGGATTTCTTTCAGCTAACCTTTGAATAATTGAAAAGAAAGTTGGTTCCTGAGTCGGCAATAAAATCTAACAAATCATTAAATTTAATGCTACATACGCAATAATTAAAGAATAAATTTATAATACCAAATGTACACACGAATACATAATAAATAAATAATAAATATTAAATAAATAATAATACACTAATATATGTAAAATATATAATAAAATAAATGTATAAAATACGACTATAACTAAATATGTGAAATGTAAATAAATATTTTGTAAGCTCTAACATGAGGAGTCTGAATAATCCCAAGATTTCAAAAGGGCACCTCTGAAAGCTCGAACCAAAGGTGACTGTCTGACCTGGACTCGGGGAAGGTTCCACATACGAGCAGAGTTCACTGTGAACGATTCCGAATACTTTTGTGACCTGTGTTGTAGAATGACGAGGGACAAATTAGTACCGGAACGCAGGCGCTCACCCGTAGCCTGGCGGTATTGGAAACGCTCACGAAGATAACTAGGAGAAGAGTGATGGAAAAGAATTTTATATAGAAAAAAATAATTCGTGGGCATTTCTACGGAGACGGATAGGCAGCAACTTCAGCTTATCTTTGATCCCGGAAATGTGATCGTACTTTTTCAAACCGAACACAAATCTAATTCACTGGTTTTGAAGCCGCTCCAACTTGTTAAGAAGGTCCTCCGAAAGATCAAGGTAGGCGACGTCCCCATAGTCCAAAAGAGATAGAAGAAGAATGCGTATGTGGTCTTAACGAGCTAAGAACGACCAAACAGATACGAATGGAACCAGGAAACCGCTGTGGGAGGCAGATTTATGGTTTTGAGTACAGCAAGTAACAAATCAAAATCAACAGTGCTGAAGGCACTGCTAAAATCCAACAACGTGAGAAAAGTAACTTTTTTATTTTCTATGTCGTGACGAATATCGACAGTGATTTTCACTAGGGCAGAAACCGTGCTATGACCCGCACGAAAACCAGACTGCAAATGGTTGAAAATATCGTATCGCAGGTGGTTAGTGAATCGATTATGAGCATAGTGCTTGAGGATTTTGGATAATACAGGGAGTATGGAGATAGGACGGTAATGGGAGAAAGATGAACGGTTTGATTTTTTAGGGAGAGGAATCACGTGGGTGTGTTTCCATTCAGTGGGAAACACACCACTTGAAAGAGAAAAATTAAGAACATGAGTTAGGTTAGGAGCCAGATCCCGTATTGGGGTGATCATATCAAGATTCATTTTCAATGGCTTTCGTAGTAACAGACTTAAGTATTTTCAACACATCTGCTGCTGTAACCCTACCAAAGTCAAAAGAGGCAAGACAAGGTACACCGGCCAGTGTAGATAACGTTTTAGATTCAATAGTAGAATCTAAACATATTGGTTACGACGCAAAAGATTATAGTGGCGATCGATCGAAACGAGATATCGTCTGTTTTATTATATAATGGTAGATATTACGACTGACAATATTACGCGTTTGTTTAGTAAATAAAAAGTTTAAAAAGACAATTAGTCCAACTCCCGCCAGTTCGGCGCGCCAATGCCTACATTTTATGATATACGTGTCATAAAAAAGACGATTCGAGAATGGTTTCTATGTTAAAACTAAATGAAGTTAGGTTTTATTTTATATTTTAGTTGGCGTATAATATGTATATATTCACAGCCAAGGAAGGTTAATATATTGCATGACATAAACGTTGTATTCTAAATGAAATATCTCACCATTGGTGAAACAAGGTCACATCTGCTTAAGGACAACTTATCAGGACAGAGGCTTAAAGTCTTCGAAAGGAATTAGTCGGTTACTTTTTTATGCCATTTTTAAAATATTTATACATTTGACTAAGGTGGTAAGGGCCAGAAACGTTTTTGTTTGAAAAAACAAATTTAATATACGCGATTTAAATCAGGAAAAATAGTTTCATTTTCTACACATGGGACTTGACACAGTGGCAGTGCCTTGAGATCTTTGTGATTTAAAGCTCTGAGGGTCGTATTCCAGAACTCTACTCAATACTCAAGTCAGGACTTGAGTATCGGAGTGAGCACTGAAAATCATACTCAAGTCCTTGCCGTTAGACATTGACTTACAATGTTAGAGTCGTATTTCCAGTACTTGAAATCATAGTCAAGTCTGCTCAAATCCTGACTTGAGCATTGAGTAGAGTTCTGGAATACGACCCTTAGTGGCACTGCAACTGCCATGGACAGGCGTGTAGCTTACCATCAAGCGCACGACTACTTGTTCGTCCCGTCACTTGATATTATAAAAAAAGCATACTTATCAATGGCTTAATGCCGGTCAGAAAAATCTTTAATTCAATGTAACAAAAGTTAAAAAGACGTAGGTTTCGCGTTGGCGGTTTGAGTCCAAGCGAAACGCGTAACGACTTTTTCACACTAATTGCATAGTGTGGTGACTTCCTTATACAGCGCCTCAAGCGCTCGCAAGAAGAAAAGAAAAAATGTTTATTCCGTAAAAGGATTACAGCTACAGTACGCACAGGTTTTATGATTTAATATATATTCTGAATTATTCTATGATCGGATTTGAGGGAGTTAATTTAGCCTAACTAAATAATAACGTGGCTATATCCTTCTACAAACCCCGGGACTTCTCGGAAGTGCTTTTATTTTGTGTATGTGTATTATTTATAGAAACTTGAGTACCTCGGCAACTACATTTGCTACATAATAAACATTTCACAACCTAATCTTTATTGTGGTAAAACGAAATTAAATTAAATGTGTTTTTGTAGATTTTCTGATAAAGCAGATTTAGTTGAAAATTTAATTTAATTTAATTTTTAAATTAAAAATTAAATTAAATAAATTTTCAGGAATTAAATTTTTAATTTAATTTTTAAATTTAATTTAATTAACAATGATTAAATAAAACTTTCTTTTTATTTCTTTAACTTTTTCAGCTAAAGTTTGCGAAATTTACAAAAATGTATTAACAGAACATTATAAAAAAAAGTCATGAAAAAATTACAGTTGACTATTTCTTATTTTTCAATGAAATTACATCTGATTAAAAAGTTTTAATGAAATGGGTTACCGGAAAGTGCGGGAAATCGGATTCATCCCATAGTTTACCACCCTTAGAGGTGGAATATTTTCTTAAAATTTAAATGGAATCACCACACTCTTTCCAATAATAAATAATCATCAAAATCGGTTCACAAATATCGGAGTTATCGCGTAACATACATACAAAAACACGCAGTCGAATTGAGAACCTCCTTGATGACGAAATGGATATGTCCATAAAAAGATAACGTTCATACTTTAGATATATTAAGTCCCGCATTTCCGATCACTGAACATAGTACTATACGACTAAACACAAAACTCATATAATTGAACTAAGTAGCTAAAATAAATATGTTGTGTATTACGAAACTCTGTTTTAGGCATTGAGAAATTCGTCGTCCACTCAGCTTACGTGTCACTGAATGCCATGACGCTGATTTTCAATGGACCCGGCAACGTGTATCCTACACGCGGCACAGGATACCGATTCAGAACTCTTCGATATTTTAACCGCATCGTTCGGCTGGATATCGTTCTCGAATCGAAGAGCGCTTTCCGAGCTATTCAGTACATTCCGAGTTAAACGTTCAGAACATTCCGAGTTAAATGTTCAATTCGGATTCGGATACGATATCGTTATCCAACAGCGGTTACGGAGTTAGTCGGTGAAATAGGTTATAATAAAAATGAAAATCCTTTTAAATATATTTTTAGGACTTTGAAGGCCTAACATATAGCAAAATATACATTAGTCTTGCATTAAAATAAATCAATAAAATTGACCAAAATCCAGACTTCATTTAAAGATTTCCATATTACATTCTTACATAATATAATAATAATAAACAACAGGACGTTCGGTAACTTTCATTCGACAATTGTGTTCTGAATAAAGTTTGTAGACTTTGCCGGTCGAGATATTCGAGTAATCGTAGTGTGACGTCATTTCGATTCCGAAACCTGGCGTAGGGAATCAAAATGAAAAGAAATCGTACGATACTAAATCGAATCAGTCGACAATTGAGTTATCGTAAAGGTTCTGAATAGACCCCCAGGCCCGGTACTCTCGTTCCGTCTCCGTCTCCGTCTCACATCCGTCTGAAACAATACTCTACCAAATGAAAAGACGCATGATGCGAATAAAGCTTCATACTTGACATAGTATTTTAATTTGGTCGGATGTTACTTATGCGACGAACTTGTGTGAGAACGAGAGTAGTCCCCCAGAACACAGCAGACGTATTTTACCATGAAACCAGAAAGAACTGACATTCACTGTACAAATATTGTAACCTGTCGTTAGTATTTTTAATATTGAAATTAACGATTTTCCTAAGACTATGTCTAGTCGTTCTTAATTCATATTAATATTTATTGCATTGCCACATGGTTATCTTAGATCTAAATACATAATTTTGCTCTTTAGACATGTAGGACCCCGTTGGAGCACCGCAATTTTAGAGAGAGCACACTATTTATTACATTTCATTTCTTTTAATAAGTTAAACAATAATAATAATATCATCGCATGTAGATTCTATGTATATTCTAAGTCAGTAGGAAAATCCATTACAGTCCACTGTCTAAAATTTAAATCTAACTACGAATAATGAATGTAAACAGGCAAAAGAAAAACTCATGCAGTCAACTGCCCAGTGCGTCATAATTGCGAGAATTAAAAATACCTGTACCGCTTACATGAAAAAAAAAGAAAATGGCGGCAATTTTCATTTTTTATATGGTTCGGGTTGGGCGCTGACCGGCTTAGAGTTGTAAACGGAAGTTTTAGTTGGTTTAGGCCACGATTGTTTCGTTTTATGGTTTTTATAGGAGAATACAGTTCAAAGTGTTTGCGTACGAATTTGCAACATTCCAAAATATAAATTGAAGTTAACGTTAGAATTTGATGTTTTATGAAGTTTACATGTTTACACGGTTTACATGATTCTGTTTGGTCGATATTAACTAGTATTCTAATGCACTTATTTTCTTCTAATTCTCTTCTTTCTGTTTATGATATTGAAATAATAATTCGAATTTTACAAGTCATTGCTATCCATTTCGAGACGAGCTTTAAATTGGCTATTAATTTTCCTTATTTTAAAAATCTCTCGCTAATGGTGAATGAAAACATTGCGATGAAACGGACACGTCGAAGTCTGCAACCCGTATGAAATCTCCAATCCTCCATTAGGTTAGTATGACGGAATGTGTCCAGCAATGGGATGTATAATGGATGATGATGACAGCGATATTTCATATTTAATTCTTGCAGACAAGTTATAAATAATTTACATCGTACACCCACATACACATATTTCACACCCGGACACGTATTTGAGACACGGTATCCCTAATAATGTTTATAACTTTTTCATACATTTTTATGTTTTTTATATATTTTTATAGTTATAAATTTTTTTATAAAATATTTTATAATTATTTATAACTTATGCAATTAATTATAAATTTTATAATTAATTATAAATAAATTTATCTGTGTATTTATTGAGTAATAGTAGCATTAAATTTCTTTATTTATTTATTTTTGGTGCCATTCAAAAAATCTACTTTCTTCTCAGATTTTCAAAGGTTACTTGGAAGAAAGAAATCCCTTTATGGGATAAGCTCGCCTTTTGTACACAAATATTTGAAATTGTTTCTGAAAATTTGTAATTTACTTTGAGGTAAAATGAAGTGTTTAAATTTTTTTTTACAACTTTTTTAGATTTTTTTTATAATGGAAATGAAAATACACAGCGTCATAGACACCGGATGTCTTTAGGATGCGTGACGTTTAACTTAAATACGACACTCTGCTGCTCCTCCAAGCAGAGCGTTAAGGCCATAACCCTACAATGCTGGTTGCGAATTTCTTACATTTTCCAAGTAGTTGAAATTTACAACATGAAGACCACAGATAGTTACCATTTATATAGGTTTTTTGCAGAGCAAAGACCTCAATGCCTGTCCTTCATTTATCACTATTTAACGCTACGTTTATTCTTCGTCGTTTAAAGAAAAAGCATATTAGATAACAAACTACACATCTCATCTTCAATAATAAACCAGATAAAATGGATTTAAAAATAACTTTTTTTTTATAATATCTAGTAACGGGACGAACAAGTCGTGCGCCTGATGGTAAGCTACACGCCTCTCCATAACAGTTGCAGTGCCACTCAGAGCTTTAAATTACAAAGATTTCAGGGGCACTGCCACTGCGCCCATCACCTTGAGACATAAGTTGATAAGTCCCATGTGCCTGTAATTTCACCAGCACCCTTCAAAACCGAAACGCTGCCGCTGTTGTGCTGACATTATTGCTGCTTGGCGGCAGAAATAGGTAAGGTGGCAGTACTACTCTCGACGAACTCTTTCACAAGGAGCTCTACTGCTGCTAACATACGTAAGGCATTAAGATGTACATTTTTTAGACAATTTAGCTGTGTCATTAAGTACAAAAATTTTAGCACTGAGTGATACTAACAGATAATACCGGTATTTAATTTTTTTCCGAAGATCATCAAAATATTACTATTTGTAAGGTGACGAGAAATTCATCCTGTATGTTAAATACGTCAATATTCAATGTGATATGAAAAACGATGTTAGATTTATTTCGTAACTTTTTGTTGAGTTCCCAAAAATTGGTCTTACAAACACTTTACTATTGACAGCAATTGACACGTTTCGAGCATTTGAGAAACTAAGCCAAAAAGTTACAAAAAAATTTAATTATACAACATATTTTGCTCGAGTGAATAAGAACTTTCAGTATATGTGTTAAACCTGCTTGGTTTCAATGGGAACATCCTGGCCGCTGTATGGTAGATGCGACAGTTATTCAAATAACTGTCAAAGTATTATTTGTCTGTGTCAGTCTGTGCTTCCAAAATTATAATAGGTTATGGGTTAACTTTTTTTTGGTTGCAAAAAAAAGTGCTATGGAAAATAAAAATACTCCATCGGTAAGCCTACCGGCACTACAATCGTCAGCCACCATTAGCAAGCTGACCGGGAAAAATTTCAACACCTGGGTTTTCAGTATAGAGTGTCTCCTTACTGACCTAGACCTATGGGACGTTGTAATAGCAGATGTCGACCTAGCTGACCCTCTCGCCAAGCGAAAGGATGCCAAAGCACGGGCGAAGATTTGCTTATCCTGCGACGAATCCGTCTATCCTGTAATAAGGTCAGCTAAAACTGCTAAACAAACCTTTGACTCCCTTAAAAAGGCGTATGCTGACAGTGGCTTGTCACGCAGACTAGGGCTAATGAAAAAGCTCTTAGCCAACGAATTTAGAGGAAACATGCAAGAGTACGTGAACATGGCGTTAGCAACACAGCAAGAGCTACAGAGCATAAACGCCGCAATGGACGACGAGTTTCTTGCCATAATTATGCTCACTGGCCTTCCGGAGCGTTACCAGCCACTAGTCATGGCGCTTGAACACTCCAACACGAAGATCACATCAGAAAATGTCGTTGCTGCTCTCCTAAAAGAGGACTCGTCTAGGATTGTACGCGCCTCTACAAGTACTAATGTACATAAACCAAATGAGCCTACTGCTCTACATGTTAAGAAAAACGTACAAAAGAAAAAACTGTTTTGTTCGTATTGTAAAAAGTTAGGGCATGTTGTGAGTGAATGTAGAACAAAAAACAAGAAAGTTTCGGCAACGTGTATTTCAAATTATACATCACATATTACACTTTCATCTTGTTTCACTAACGCTCCTTCCACAGGTTCACAAGATTGGTTCATAGACTCGGGTGCGAGTTCTCACATGAGCAATAGAAAAGATTGGTTTGAGTCAATATCGTCTCATGTTACTTCTATTACAGTTGCCAACAAGGAGAAGCTTCTCAGCCATGGCAAAGGTACGGTAAATATACATATTTCCGACGACGTACATAAAATTAGTGACGTCTTATACGTTCCTGGCTTAGCTACAAATCTTTTGTCCGTAAGGACTTTAGTTAAAAAGGGTTACGATGTATTATTTACAACTAACGGCGCAAAAATACTTAAGAGTGATGACTGTCACATGACAAATACTGTCATCGCCACAGCCTCAAACCACAAAGGCATGTACAAGCTTGACGTACAAAATAGTTCGCATGCTACGTACACACATGCCAAGGAGCCTGTATTGCTCTGGCATAGGCGTCTCGGTCATCCGAATGCAAAAAGTTTGCGTATTTTGAAAAATAAAAATATCGGCGTAGATTTTAGTGGGAATTACAATGATAAGTGTATTCCTTGCATACAAGGCAAACTAGCAAAGAAACCTTTCCCAAACTCAAAAAGTAGATCGAGTAAAGTCCTACAATTAATTCACTCGGACTTATGCGGACCGATGAGTACGCACTCGTGGGGCGGAGCCCTTTATCTATTAACTTTTACAGACGACTTTAGTCGCAAAACGTTTGGATATCTTTTAAAATCTAAAGCCGAAGTTTTTACAAAATTTATAGAGTTTAAGCATTTCATGGAGAATCAAACTGGAGAACGAATAAAAGTTCTGCGCTCAGATAATGGTCGCGAATATGTCAACAAGGACATGTCTACGTTTTTAAGGAGAACGGTATCGTGCATCAAACCACAATACCGTACACTCCACAACAGAATGGAGTATCCGAACGCGCAAATCGAACCATTATCGAAAAAGCCAGAACAATGCTCCAAGACGCGAAGCTACCATTAGCTTACTGGGGTGAAGCGGTAAATACGGCTATATACCTAAAGAACCGTATGCCTTCTCAGTCCTTGAAGAACAAGATTCCAGAAGAACTATGGACCGGCAACAAAGTCAATCTTTCTCATCTGAAGGTCTTTGGCTGCCAGGCCCACGTTCTTTTGCCAAAAGAAAAAAGAAGTAAACTTGAACCAAAAACACAATCATGTGTGTTCACAGGTTACTCAACTGAGACCAAAGGCTACCGACTCCTAGATCCCCACAATCCGCGCACAATAATATTCGCTAGAGATGTTGTCTTCCTAGAGGACAAAACCTTTGAAACTGTTCCTCACACTTGTGTTGAATCCCATTCATGTCCACAGACACCTTTAATACAGTTTCATGTTCCACTCGATGATGAACCAGGCCCGTCACCACAGCCACAGCTTCAACCACAACCTGTGACCCCGGAGCCGTCACCTTTATTAGAAGGACCTGTAACATCCTCACAAGATGTTCCCGAACCTGAACTCATCGTAGAGCCCTCACCTGAACCTGAAAGAAGGTATCCAACCCGAATCAGGAATCCCCCCGAAAAATATGGAGAACAAAAGCTTTACATGACTTCAGATCTCGAACCGGAGACTTACACTGAAGTTACAGGTCATCCTCAAGAGGAAAAGTGGGTAGAAGCAATGCAGGCTGAACATGACTCGTTATTAAAACACGGGACATGGGTTCTTGTCGATAGACCAGTGAACAGGAAAACTACGAAATGTAAATGGGTGTTCAAAATCAAAAAGGACACAAGTGGACAAGTCACCAAATACAAAGCCAGATTAGTTGCCAAAGGTTTCACCCAAGTAGCTGGAGTGGACTATGGCGAAACTTTTTCTCCGGTCGCAAGACTGTCGTCAGTCCGAGTTCTACTGGCATTTGCTGCTAAACATAAGCTGCAAGTAGAACATCTCGACGTCGAAACCGCGTTCCTGAATGGTGACCTAAATGAGGAAATTTACATGGAACAACCAGAAGGCTTCTCTACCGACCCAAAGGGCAAAGTATGCCTACTTAAAAAGGCTTTATACGGTCTTAAACAAGCTCCACGACAATGGAACATCAAAGTGTGCGAAGCTATGCACAAACTCAGCTTAAACCAAGCAACAAATGAGCACTGTATTTACTACAGACGAGATGGTAATGATATTCTCGTAGTTGCTGTGTTTGTTGACGACTTCTTCATTGTCTGTACAAATGACATCATGAAGAATGTTTTTAAAAATAAGCTCAAGGAGCAATTTATAGTTAAGGATCTTGGTATCCTCAAGGACTGCCTGGGGATGAGAGTTACACAAACTACCGAAGAAATAACTCTCGACCAAACCAAATACATTGAAAAATTAATTCATAAGTTCGGCATGACAGATGCAATTTCGGTGACAACTCCTTTGGAACCTGGCATCAAACTAACGCTGCCTACAAAGGAAGAAGAAGAAGAAGTC
Source organism: Hyposmocoma kahamanoa (assembly GCF_003589595.1). NCBI lineage: Eukaryota > Metazoa > Arthropoda > Insecta > Lepidoptera > Cosmopterigidae > Hyposmocoma > Hyposmocoma kahamanoa. The sequence continues at coordinate 5,794,391 of NW_020653731.1, forward strand.
CCGTACCAGGAACTTATCGGCTCACTAATGTACATTGCCATTTGTACGAGACCAGATATTGCTCACACAGTCTCTTACCTCTCGCAGTTCAATGCACATTACGGGGGGGTACACTGGAAGGCCGCTAAGCGTGTTCTTCGGTACCTTAAAGGCACCAAGGATTACCGACTACATTTTAAACCATCAGGTCAGTTCCAACCCGTGTGTTATGTTGATGCCGACTATGGAAACAATCTTGTGGACCGACGTTCATACACCGGTTTTGTATTTTTATTGAACGGTACCCCTATATCATGGGAAGCTCGCAAGCAGCGTACAGTAGCGCTTTCCACGACAGAAGCCGAGTACATGGCTCTGGCGGAGGCTTGCAAGGAGGCTATTTACCTCAAATCGTTCATAACCGAAGTATTCGCCGTCACTCCACAACCCATCATCATACACACTGACAATCAAAGTTCTATCAAATTAGCACACAATAACACTTATCATGCACGCACCAAACATATTGACATTAAACACCACTTCATCCGCGACTCACTTATATTACATAATCTTCACCTGAAATACATACCCACACAAGACATGATTGCGGACATTTTCACAAAACCGTTGCCGAAACTAAAGCACACCAAATGTGCACACTTATTAAGTTTAGGTTAAGGTTTTGTTGTATGTATATAGGGTGTGTAAGTTAGTCATAGGTAGGTGTATATACAGGTTGATATTTTTATATTCAATGTTTATTGGTGTGCAGTGTTTTATATGTATAATTTAAGTGTGTGTTCACTTTGTTATTGTCAACAGGATGTTCACATTGCGGGAGGGTGTTAAACCTGCTTGGTTTCAATGGGAACATCCTGGCCGCTGTATGGTAGATGCGACAGTTATTCAAATAACTGTCAAAGTATTATTTGTCTGTGTCAGTCTGTGCTTCCAAAATTATAATAATATGAAACGACAGCGATTTCAGACAGGTTCAGACAGAACAGGAATAATAATAAAATTTTAATTCGAACGGAATCCATAGCTCGTTAGTAATACAACTTATAATCTAATGTTGTCATATAGCTGCACTGGAAGTAAAACATAGCGTTATCATCGGAACTTCTAAACGCTATTTGTAAAGCTGCATCCAGTGACGACGTCGCATTGTATTAATGAATAAAATCGCCATTCGAGTATAACATAATTAAGTTAACACCCTGTATAGAAGGATGTTGCTCGTGGCTGCACTACTTTTTATGACACTACAGAAAACAGTGAAATGGTCTTATTCATAGCTCGTAAAGAATAACTTATATATATATACTTAATACTTTTACTACTTTGTATCAGAAATGCAAGTAAGTAAAACACATTTTTGCTTGTATTCTTATTTACAAATTAACAACGTAGGAAAAAAGGACCTTAAAAATATATAGGTAGGCATTATACAATTGTAAGTGGACCAGAAGAGTCTTTTGTGTAACAAAAAAGCGGCCACGTACAAGTTGGACTACTTGAAAATTTATTTTTTATTTTTTATACATAACAGGCAGATCACTCCATTCCACCTAATGTAAAATGGAAAATGGAATCCAAACGTGAAGGAACCTAATGCAGTAGATACAATCACTGCCCTAGCCACCTCCACCCTGCATGCCTACAAGATGCCTCTTCACGCCTCGTTTGAAGGACCCCATATCGATAAGACGGAGGGAATACGTGCCCTGGAAGGGAGTTCCATTTCTCAACTATGCGATAGAGGAAGGTGCCTAAAACCTTTTAGTTCGCGATGGAATACGGCTAGTTGTAAAACGGTAACTACGGTGGCCAGCACTCTTCAATGTTGGCCAGATTATTCTTTATTACTAGCAGTAGTAAAAGTCCGTAACAGTCGCCCAGGTAAGTACTGGCACCATACCTATTTCTGCTACTAAGCAATAATGTGAGCATTACTGCGTTGCGGTTCTTAAATGCTGGTGAAACATTTTTGTCACTTGGTGACGTAAAAAAAATGGCTTGATTTACTATCAATGAATTAGTTGACAAAAAGGAAACTAAATATTACGATCATTAATAAATCAAGAGCTTGGAAAAGCTCAAAACTCAAAGCAACACAAATAATCGATATTGGCATATTAAAAAATGATAAAAATCAAATCGCAAACATACATAACGAACTTGATATTATTAAAAAAATTGATAAGTCTAAGCTTTTGCAGAGAAAATTACCGCTACTACTACAAAATGAAAAGCAGGACGTGCGAATTCTCCCTATCGTTATTAAAGGTGCTCAAAGTTTTTTTTTTATAATACCAAGTGACGGGACGAACAAGTCGTGAACCTGATGGTAAGCTACACTCCTGTCCATAAAAGTTGCAGTGCCACTCAGAGCTTTAAATCGCAAAGATCTGAGGTGCACTATCACTGCGTCCGTCACACACAGACATAAGTTGACAAGTACCGTGTATCTGTAATTTCACCAGCATCAGCAGCAGTAGTGCTAAAATTACTGCTTGGCGGCAGAAATACGTAAGGTGGCAGTACTTCAGGTGTCAACTGAATGGCAGTAATGGCATCATCTTAATTTTTCGTTTAACCAGCGATTTTGTCTTTAAATTAAAAGTATTCTTTAATAATAAACAATTAGTAAACTACTCCAATTATGTAGCATCATTTAATACGATGGACATTGGATGCACCAAATTACGCATCATGTGACAAAAGCGTCAGCAGCAAGTCACGTTTGCTTCCATTGTCGTCTCCTACTGCAGCGTTCTGTTTCATAAACTGTTGCATACGACCATAAAATATTACACATACTACTACGGTATTCTCTCTATACTCGACATTATTTTATATAATTCGTGGGTAAAATAAAAAATCCTCGTCGTCACTGCTATGTATGGAAGTAAAGAAACGACGGTTACGATTCAAAGCCGGTTTATTATCGTTTGCTTGAGGTTGCGCGCAGCACCATGAATTATCGATATGCCTACGTATATACCACATTGACATTGGTTTAGAATCAGTAGACTTGGTGCCCAGATTTGTGGTTCCAGGTGGAGTTTGATGTGGGAGTGGGAGTTCATCAAGGCTCAGCACTGAGCCCTTTGCTTTTTAATCTCGTAATGAACCACCTCACGGCAGAACTACAACGCTCTCCACCATTGGACATTCTATACGCTGATGACATCGTCCTCATTAGTGAGGATACTAATGATTTGAAACAAACACTAGAAAAGTGGAGAGGAGCACTCGAAAGAACCGGATTACGAGTAAGTAGAGAGAAGACCTAACATATGCATTGCAATTTCAGCGGCACTAATAACAGAAGTACTCTCTATCTTCAAATCATCCCACTTAAACAAGTCGACCACGTCAAATACCTCGGTTCAATCGTCTGTAATGATGGGACAATAGACGCAGACGTTACCCATCATATAAACATGGGATGGATGAAATGGAGAAAGCTCTCAGGCGTGCTCTGCTATAAACGAATGCCGGTTGATACTAAGGGCAGAGTATACAAAGCAGCAGTATGACCATTCATAATGTACGGTGCTGAATGTTGGCCTCTCAAAAAGCTGCAAGAAAATAGAATACACAGCTCGGAAATGAAAATGCTAAGATGGGCGGGCGGCGTTACAAGATTAGACCACGTCAAAAACATCCACATCAGATGCAGTTTTAAAGCGAGGCTTATCCCGGAAAAAATGCTAGAGAGCCGACTTAGGTGGTACGAACATGTTATGCGACGACCGCCTGATCATATGATAAGAATAGTCCTTGACATGAGTAGCCAGCCCAAGGGACGTGGTAGGCCCCGCCTCACATGGATATCCCTTATTAATAAAGGTCTGCGAGAGCATCAGTTAAGACCACAGACGACACAGGACAGACCGTCTTGGAGAAGAGTGACCAGAAGGGCCGACCCCAAATAAATGGGAATAAGTCCAGGCAAAAGAAGAAGACTTGGTGCCCAAGTATACCTACTACGCTCCAAAACACAAATCGTAGACGTTCGTCAAAAAGCCACCAGCCTAAAATGGAACCGGGCCGGACACGTATTCCACCTATCAAGCGACTTATCGGCAAAGACTGTCATGAAATGGATACCACCCACTGCAAGTCTGAGATACGTAAGACTCAAATATAGATGGCGTGACGAGCTAAATTCTCATATCTTGGCCTGTAGCGGCTTTACATCGCAATATGCGAATGAAGGGAAGAGATGCCCTGCAGTGGGATGATGACAGCTAAAAATAAATAAAGTAATCTTTATTTACTAATTATTATTTACTCACATCCTTTGACATAGAGTTTATTTTAAATCAATTATTTATATCCTAGAATCACCGGAACATGTGTACCTCTAATTTGAGTACTAGTAGAATGCTCCCGTGATTCTAGGCACAAGTTTAATTTCTCTATTTCTTTACGGGTCTCTAAAACAGTGATAAAAAAAGTAAAATATTAATATAAAGAGGACGTTGGCGTGAGAAATTGAGGAAAACGTAATTGTTACATTTTTAAGACGTTTTAAACGTTGATGGAAAGCCGCCCACTTGATGGTTTGAACGTGCTTTTATTTCAAACTGTTAAGGCCCCTGTACAAATTATATTAGCATTTTTCATGATCTTTTTGCTTTCAAAAGCTACTTCAAAAAAATTATAATTAGGAAAATTTGTAAATGTTCCATTTTTAGAAGCACCTAGCGTTGAATGCGTTCTTAAAAGGAAGACAACTTCAAATTAATATTACTTATCCTAATTCACGTCTTGTTCGTCCCGTGATATAATAAAAAAAATGTATTTACGGAGAGCCGTGGTAGTTTGATCTTTCTTGCCTCTCACTCAGACGGTTATGATTTCGAATCCAATGTCCTTGCACCTTTTGAAATTTAGATGCGAAAAATAGTTTAGAATTTATCATGATCTTTTCGGTGAAGGAAAACGTCTATCTATCGATCTATCTGCAAAGCAATTCAATTATGTGTGTCCCAACCCGCGCGTGGGAACTGCAATCCAAACAAAACAATGTGAGAGGAGGCCTGGTCCCAACAGTAGGACTACGTAATATAGGCTAACTATTATTGTTATTATACGGAGGTTATTCTCTGATCACTTATGGAGAATAACACTGTTTTCGAACACCAATATGGTAATACATAATAGCAAATATAGCAACATTTCCTCACACAGATACTTTCTGTATCATATGTGTGCTTTGTAAATTCAACTCTATAACGCTTACGATGACTACAGTTCAAAAATAACAATAACAATTTGCCAGACAGTTACCTAAATTGTTGTGGTCAGTTTCCATTTTGTATGAAAAAAAAACATTTTATTACACTTGGTCAACTTCTACCGTCCCGATATTTTTCTTCCAATACAATGAAATGATCCTTACATGAAACTGAATCGATCAGCACCTAAAAAATATTCAATTTTATTCATTTTTTTATTATTATTATTATGGTCAACTCACGCTTTACCAAAAAGCTGACTATGCCAAAATTGTTTTCATAAAAAAAGACTTCATGGTTCCTAAGTCAGTTTCCCTGTGTCTCCTGTAAGTACTTTCGGATTTCCCCATACTGTCCCAGTTAAAAAACATACTGTATAAGTATCTTTTAATTAAATTAAGGTAACTAAATCGTTTTGTTGTCAAGTCATTCATCATTTATTCGTTCTAAATGATGCTCGGGGATGAATCCAGTTCCGCGCACTTTCCGGTAACCGATTTCAATAAAACTTGTCACATAGATTTAATTCCAGGAACTTTTGAGGACGGTTTTTTTTTTATAATATATTTGATTCTTTCCTTGCACCGGCGCCGTAGAAACGCACCCAGCTCCTCAATTGCCTCCTTTTCGAAACTAAAGTCACGGTTTTGTTAATATCATCTCTTATATGTGTAATTTATTTTCTAGTACAATAAAATATTGACATACGTTTTTAATTTTATATTTACATGTTATTCTCATGCTGAAGTAGAAGCGCTGGGTAATTATTCAATTAAAGCCATCCGAATATTACTCGAATTAAACGCACGTGTCAGAGTTTTAACTAAAATATATACATTCGAATTTTGCCACAAAAATGGCCACTATATTTAGTGAAAACACCAACCGGACAGGCGTAACGACTGAAAATATTTGGCAGATGTGAACGTAAAAAACGGAGGTTGAATTTTTTGAAAAATTTTGCTTCACAAAATAAATAGTAAAAAATTGAAACGCGTCTCGACGAATGGCCAACTGTGACTCTTTCGTGTTTAAATTCTATTTATTTGGTTTTCTATTTTACGATTTCAGTTTACGTGCTTTGAATTTCGGAATGTTTAAGGCTTTCATAAAAAAATGCGTTGAAAAATCATCGTAAGGTTCGAACACAAAGAAACTTTCCCTGGATCTGACTGCTACGGTGGCCGCGGCATGGCAACTTGACAACAACACTGGTTCATATCCAGCAAGATCAAAGGAATTTTTGTTGTCTTCGGTCTTCGTGTCAATAACAATATCAAATTACAGTACCGGCACGCTATGATGGCCGATCTGACAGATTACAATAGTGAGATCAAATCTCAATTCATTATCGAAAAAAATATAATCAAATGCGAGTCACATCTATAAGTTTTTAAAGTTATAACTAGTATTGCAAAGGGCAGCTGATTAAAAAATGTTAACAAAACGAAAATAAAATTGTTTACATAATATATCGTCAATTCGAAACTGCTTTGTTTTGCATTGAGCGTTGACACGAGTTTGCCGGAGGTAGAAGTTGTGCTGGCCAGCGATCTCATAAGTGACGATCCTATTAGATTTCATTTTTTTTTAAGCTTCAAATTTCGAACAACAAATGCTGAGTTGTGTCATAAAATTATAAATTCTATTTTATTTTCAAAACTTTTTATTTACCTAACTATTTCGTATTTAGTGACAACAAACAAATCAATTAGATGGGGCTTATTTCACAAATTTTTATACGTACGGCTGTACGTACGCTATGGTACGTGCGATTTATAGGCTATTCTATTATTTTGTTTATGATTAGCGCCATCTGCCCATATTAGCTTAAATTATAGAATTAGTTTGTAACACTCAATTTGACGCGCATATTTATCAGACAGTCTCTGTACAACTACTTAGTCAATTAACTTTGTATTTAGAGTAACTCCGCTTGTCGGTCTGATGAAACACGCGAAAAGTTATAAGTTAAAAGCTATAAGAAAGAAAATTAGCAATGCTGGCGTTCGTTCTTTTTTCCACATTAATGTTTTATTATCTAATTATTCGCTTATGTTTTGGTTTATATGTTTTGTGGAGAAATAAATATCTTTTTATTTTATTTCATTTCAGGCGCTTATTACACAGATTTATATGAATATTGCCGACCATTCCCTTATTTGGTTTAGTATGAAGGGTTGTAACCCTAATAAGCCGTGACCAGGTTCACGGCAGTAAAACAGAAAACTTCCAGTCCACAAATTTATTAAAAGTCGGGTTAAGAGGAAATGTAACAAATAAGTAAGGAGTAAGGCATTACAGATACGTATTCATAGGTACATGATAAGGCTGTAGACTGTTATACACTTATTAAGATTGATACATGATTTAGATTATATTATAATGATTATAACTTAGTAAAAAAATCAAAATTAGATGCGATTGAATTTAAACAGCTCCGTCCGCTGTCGCGATCGAGCAGGGAGTCACGATAGAACAAAACAAAATCAAAATGTGAGGCAAAAGAATGGAACAATTCAAAATTTAAATCTAAATACGAGTGGCTAGGAACCGGAGAAAGGCGATAAAAAGGTGGAATGATAATGCAAGGAGGTTACACCGTCACAATACTCGAGGGGCCGGAGAAAAAAAATCAACCAGGATTTTTTTTTGGAAGTATTAAGTTAAAGAGGAGCGTCAATAGAGAATAAAATAAAAAAGTGGTGGAGAAGGGATAGAGTAAAAGTAATAGCAGAGAAGGGATAAAGTAAGAGTAATAGAGAAGGAAGAAATAGTAATAGTAAAGAAGGGATAAAGTAAGAGTAATGATAGATGAGGAATATAGTTGGAATAATGATAATAGTTGGTATTTAGTAGTAACAATTGAGCAGGTAATAGTAGTAAGTAATAGTAAGAGAAGGGAGATAGCTAACTTAGCATGGCTATGCTTATCAGAGAGAATTAGCAGTTTCAATGGAGATGCGTGACAAATTTAGATATGTGAATGATAAATAATGCTATTTACATTGGGTTCACTCCCCATTTCATACTACATTCACAAAAAACCTTTCAAAATAGAGACAAACCCTAACTAGAGTTGAAGGAAGTTTCTCACGAAGCCGCCCACTATGGTGCAGGCTTAAAATTGTGTTGGTCACTCGCCAACATTATGAAATTAGTGATATGAGGTACAAGTGGTTCAATGCCCAATGGCCTGTACGCCTAGGTACAGCAGCACGTCAGAGACGTGAGAACCTTGTGAAGGCTTAAATGGAAAATAAGTAACCAGGGTAATAAAATAGGAATACATTGTAATAGTGACTTAAGGCTTATTTAAAGTGTAGTAAACCGCTCCGAAGAAAAAAGGAAGTTTGAACAAAAAGACGTTAATTAACGTAAGAAGGAATGAAACCGAAAAAGTATGATGGTGATGAATATTTCCATAATTAAATATGTTTTTTTTTATTGGCTTTTCGCGGTAATGGTTTTAGATATGTGTCTTACTTTGATCGTTTCATCACACTCAATATGTAGTTCGATTTACATTTTCTTACGTAGGAATTGGAAAAGAACATTACGCAATAATCTCAGTACAGACTACTAAAAAAACCGAGCTCAAAAGTATGAAAGTGGAAAGTGGAAAGTGTGGAAACCCGGATTTATCCGTTAATTCGCTACTATACGGGACTTGACACGAGATAATAAAAATCGGTTCTCACTACTAAAATTATACTGAGAGAGAAAAACGCCTTGAATTGGAGAATAGCAAAATCAACCATTAAAATAATTTCTCCTTATAATAAAATTTAGGCGCTATTTATAAAAATGAATCTTCATGCGTGAACGGCCACCCTTAGAAGTGGATGATTTTCTTCAATTTTAAATGGGACCCTCTGGGTGGGTACCCAGAGGGGTAAATAGCTGTTTCTTATTTTTAACCGACTTCACAAAGAGGTTCTCATTTCGACCGTATATACTCCGCCATTTGTGAACCGATTTCGATGATTCTTTTTTTTTGTTGGAAATGGGGTAACTCAGAAGTAGGTTCATTCAAATCTGATGAAAATATTCTACGTTTAATGGTGGCATTATAGGGAAAAACAGAAATTAGGTGAAATCTAATAAACCAGATTCATTGGTTTATTAGATTTTACCTACTTTCCGTTAACTGATTTTAATAAAACTTGGCATATGTATAAATGAAACAGCGATTAGAGCTCGTTGTGAAAGAGTTCATCTAGGGATGTACTGCCACCTTACCTATTTCTGCCGCCAAGCATTAATTTTAGCATTACTGAGTTCCGGTTTTGAAGGGTAAGGGTGCTGGTGAAATTACAGGCACATGGGACTTGTCAACTTATGTCTCAGGGTGACGGGTGCAGTGGCACTGCCCCTTAGATCTTTGCGATTTAAAGCTCTGAGGACACTGCAATTGCTATGGACAGGCGCGTAGGTTATCAACAGGCGCACGACTTGTTCGTCCCGTCACTTGATATTATATAAAAAAAAAGATTAGATACATATATTTAAGTACAATGTATACAGAACTGTTATCGAATATTCAATGGTAAGAACTGGAATACATTTCATTTTAACTATTCAACATTTTTACGTTTATCTAATAACTTTTTTTTTCAGCAATATCGAAACTTATCCTCTTAAGCCGGATTTAAATTATCACATCCCTCATGATAGAATGGCAGGAGTGGAGTTACGTCCAAGATGTTTATTGCTCCATTAGATATAGATAAATATAACACACATCCTCTCCAATTCTAGTAACTCTATCTACAACATTAGTCGATAGAGTTATAAGAAACGGAGAGGATGTGGGATACATTTTTTTTGTATCTAATGGAGCAATAAATGTTTTTTACGTAACTCCACTTATGCCATTCTTCCAAGAGGGGTGCGATTTGTCTGACGTGTCGTGTCTTGATGCACTAATATAAATCTAAATATAAATGACACGACATATCAGACAGATGTAAATCTGGCTTTAGTTACAAATAGAACTCAAACAATAAACGATAAAACCTACAATACTATAGCTACGACTAGTGCCGTGGACTTAGCCTGCAAGTTGCTTTCTTGGTGGCTGACGGGCAAAAATGTTCTCACGCCAGTAACGCGCGCCTCTTTTATGTTATCCGTTGAGAGTGGTAGAAGCGCGCGCAAGAAGTTGGCGCTGTTGGCGAAAAGACATATTCCGGTTTAGACCAAACTTACTCTTTAAAACAGAAATAGGTAAGGTGGCAGTGCTTCCCTGGTGGCAGTACTTCCCTGGATGAACTCTTTCACAAGGAGCTCTTATACTAAATCGATACCTTTTTTAAGAGTTCATTTGTTTGATATTACGAAGACCCAAAGATCAGCACTGTGGTCCAGGCGGTCCCGGGTTCGATTCCAGCTAGGACAAACGAACTTTTTCAAATTGATTGTTCCTTGAAGGTAATTTTGTTGCTCTGTTACTGCGCAGGGAAATCCCTACGGTGAGGCCAAATTGGTCGTCTAACATTATGGATGCTATTACATGTCGCACTGCTATTACAATAGTGTTGTAACTCAAAATATGTGAAATTTAATGTTATATCATTATTAAACGTAAAATTTGATTGTCTCTACACAAAAAAAAACCGTTGCAAGAAATAATCAAAAGATATCCACTTAACTCAAAAATATTAAATTATTTGTTCCATTTTATTTTTAAATATATTTGAGAAATTGTTCAAGTGTCTCTATTAAACTATAACAGACATAAATTTCAATGATTTTTTGCGGGAAGTGAATAATTAGTTTTTATGTATTCTGAGAAAGTCCACTTTTTGAGTTAATACACTATTGTATTAATAGTGCTCACTGCTATTACAATAGTGTTGTAACTCAAATATGTGAAATTCATGATTATACTTTTGCTGAACGTAAAATGTAATTATCTATACGTCATTAAAATCGTCGTTAGAATATTGTAAAAAACAATTAAAAGATATCTACTTAACTCAAAATAAGACAAACTTTCTACCCAGTTCCCAGTTCTGGACAAAACAGCTATTGTTTAAAAATATGAAATTATTTTTATTCCTCTTATTTTTAAATATATTTGGAGAGCATACAATTATTTATATGTCTGTAATAAACTTCAACCTATCCTTAAATTTTAATAATTTTTCACGGAAAATGTCTAATTCGTTTATTATCGATTCTTTTCAAAAAGCATTTTTTGAGTTATAACACTATTGTATTAAGAGTGCGATATATAAACAAATACTACAAAATAGAGACGAAACAGTATTTTTTTTTACCAAACGTCTTAATGGTTTGAATTGCACATGACAATTTTTTTGAATATTATTTTTCCTTTAGTTATTTATTATTGAAATGCATTATCATTTAGTAATTAGTTATAAATTTTAATTGTGTCTTCCACTTGTTGATCCAAATTAATAAAAATTGAAATAAAAAAAGTGATTTCCTCAAACGGTCTTTGGAGTTCACGGGATCAACAATATTGTTTTAAAATACATAGCTGTTCTAATCATGCACGTTCCATTACTTTTTTCTGTGCAAAGAATCAAAGCATTAGCCACTGAACTTAAGGATAATCCGGATCATTTTACAAAGCACTCGCACAAATGTATCAGGATGACTTTTAAAGCACGCTAAGTCGTATTTATGACTTCTTTTCTTGGTCAAGGAAATAAAAGTCTGCTTCCGCAAGCAACAATATCTTTTTACGATTTACTAAGGTTACTACGATGATCGAAGACCGACATAAGCAAAGTACATTTACCTAAACTTCAAGTTATACATATGAAGTAGTTTGTACCTCTTTCTGAAATCTGTAGCAATGACTTTACTACGCTGATGTATTTAGAATAAGAGTTTTTCTAGAAATTTCGGACCCTGAAAATGGAAGCACATAATGAGTTTAAGCAACTTTGTATTAATTTACAGAAACAACGACGACCTCCATGGTCCAGTGGTTTGAATATCGGTTTTCATGGTGTTGCCATTTCGGAAGTCCCGGGTTCGAGGCCGGGTCATGTAGAAAACTAGCTTTTCTATTCTCGGGTCTGGGTGTTTGTGGTACCGTCGTTCCGATTTCCATTACACTAGTGCTTTAGTAAGGTACTTACTTTGGCATTAGAACAACATATTATTATATAAAATTTTACTTACTCCGAAAATTCTTGGTCACCCTAACGAGAGGAACAATGTTGCGTCGCCAGTCACATAAATATCGCGTAATCCTCACACAAATATTGGTTTAGCAAGCAACTGCGAAAAGCCTTCTTAAGTTTCCATTAGTAACCACAATGCATTATGACACAGATTAATTTTAAAATAGTTTCCTACTTTGTAACTAGTATAGGAAAGGTCAGGTCTACGGGTGAAATCATACGGGCTGAAATTCAACTGCATCTAAACTGTAAAATGGCGTTTAATTGCAAAAACTTGCAATTTGTAGGCATACAGAGTGGGGATGGCTAAGGAAGTGATTGTATTCAACATCAATCTTTATGTTTAGATTCCACTTTTCATTTAATATGACATGAAGTGGAGTCATCTGTCTGTGATGTAAATAAAAACGACAACAATATACAGTTAACGTGCAGTTGCGTTGATTACATCGAAAGTGCTTTCAAATTACATTCGAGTAGGTATATTGCAGTCGCGGTGCATATGGCGCGAGGTTGTACTAACTACATTCAAATTACTTCCCACCACACGCTAGTTGAGAGCGGTCTGTACAGACCGCAGCCAGATTGTAAAAAGATCAGATCAAAAGTACTTGGAACAAAACAGCGAGTGATGCAAATGGTGAAAACGCGTATTGTTTTAGAAAATGTTAATTTGCAAAGTAAGTATGCAATTCACTTTGAAAGTCATTTAGACTTTCGGCGTAGATAATTGGGCCTCTGTTCTAATAAAATTATATTATGTAGACATATATTTTATAGTTTGGGCAGCATTATTTCCTCTGATGGCACATTCCAAGCAGAGACTGCATTACCATTTTTTTCCCTTTGTTTAAAGAGCTTTGTTACAAAATGCGACTACGCCGTTCTACACACATAATTATATAACAAAGTAGAGAAAGAATTGAGGCAGGTTTTGGTTGCTTTATATAGCATCTTGGCTTCCCTTGATAGAGGCAAGGTCAAGACGCTGTTGCATCAGTAAACTTGTCTAAATTGGTCACACTAAGACAATCGTTTCGTTCACACTCCATCAGTATATGATATACGTTTTCATTCACGTCACATACAGCACAGTTTGGTGACTCTGTTTTCTTCATCATATACTCAAACTTATTCAATGGAATGCGTCCGGAGCGAACCCTGTAAAGCTAATTAATATATTAAAATTAAATAATTTATAATTCATTGCTTAATGCCAAGAAGACAAAATGTGTTAAATTGGAATTACCTAGCGTAAAATCGACTAGTCCAAGCATAGAAATAAACGGAGAAAAGTTAGACCTTGTTAATAAAGCAGCCTTCTCGGGAGTGACCTTAGATAGTAAACTTCAATGGTTTCCACATATATCGTCCCCGGCCAGCAGATTAAGCTCCGCTGCATACGCAGTCCGCAGAATACGTGAGCTCACCGATGTTAGCACTGCTAGACTAGTTTACTTTAGTTACTTCCATAGTATAATGTCCTACGGGATTCTCATGTGGGGTAAAGCGGCAGATATTCAAACCATATTTGCATTGCAAAAACGAGCGATTCGTTCTGTGTACCGTCTAGGCTCTCGGGTTTCTCTCAGAGAAAAGTTTAAGGAGACTGGTATCATGACTGTGGCATCACAGTACATTTACTCAAATATTTTATATTCCCGTAAAAATATACATCATTTCAATAAGAAAAAAGATATCCATAATATTAACCTTAGAGCTAAGTCCAAACTCATGGTACCACGATTTCGATTAACCAAGGTAAACAACTCTTTTATGGGGAACTGTATACGTTTTTACAATAAGATTCCGGAGTATATATTAAGTTTATCATTTCCTAAGTTTAAAAACTACATTATAGATATTTTTATCGAAAAATCGTATTACAAAATTGAAGACTACGTGTTAGATAAAGATGTATGGAAAGACGACATGGCTCCAGAATCCACACAAATTTGATTCAAAGTGTATTCCATAGCATTTAAAAAAGTTTCGTGCTCGTTCTTCTCAGGGAGGTCAGCGTAGTGAACGAGCAGTAGCTTAAATGTGACGTTTTCATGTGTAAATTTATTTTACCTATGTAATAAATAATCTTTGACTTTGACTTTGTTATCAATTGGCGTGTGTAACAAGTCGTATGCGGGACTTTCCTGCTCATAACAATTACAGTGCCATTCAGACACTTAAATCGCGAAGATCTGATGGCCACTGCTACTACACCCATACACCTGGCACATAAAGTTCACAATTCCCATATCATCCCTCTAGTTTCACCAGCACTTACTACTCAAAACCGGAACGCAGTAATGCTGACATTACCGTGAACCAACTCTTTAGCTACTAAATAAAACATTACACAGGTTAGTAACCATTATTACAATACTTCAAAAGAAGAAGCTAGTAATTCAAAAGCGACCACAAGGTACATTTATCCCCATACTAAAACAAGCAGTCATAGGCACTTTAGTCGGACTTCAAATAAATCTGAGGAAATCATTTCTGGAAATACTTTAATGCATACGTGGTTCTTACGAAACACCGTAAAAGAAAACAAAAGTCTACACTTACGTTCAGAAAAAGGGGAGAGATAAGGAATACCCTTATCAAAGTCAAGCTTTAAGTGTGTCAGAATCTGGGAAGGTATTCTATTTATGGTGTTGTCTTTTAACTCGACCATAACATAGTAAAGTTGCTATAGCTACCGTGGGCAAATCTTTGTTTCAGAGATCATATGGTGTCTGCGGCAGTAATCATCTGGCTGGAGAGCTTCAGCATATAAAGCAAATCCTACATGCGAATAAGTTGAAGATTCCACGCCAATGCCGCAGGCCCCATGTGAAACCATCAACGTTCGAGCGAACATCTGCCATTATACCTTACGTGAGAGCTGTTACAGGCAAGGCCTACCACAACCTCTTAAAACAATATTACTTTAACCTTACATTGGCTTTTTGTACCATAACGCGCTTAATTTAAGCTTATTGTAATGTTAAAACTATGATGTTTTATTGGCAGCTTTATGACTATTCATTCACTCAGTTCGTACCATGACGCGACTTTAATATTAAAGTAATATTGCTCTTATGTCAAATTTAGCAATCTTAAAATAGTAACACGGATGCAATGTAAACTTTTTTGCAACGTTAAAAAAATGTTTACTATTTTCAAATCCAGGTCACGTACCCTGGATGTCTACTTTAAATAAAATAGCACAAACAGTTACTATTGGAAACTTCGTTCTGCTGCTTTTTTTGTAAAATAGTGATGACTGTTCGTCGTGGAAAACTAGGTTGAATTGAAAACCGTATTCAAGTTTCCCAGTTTAATTCCTTTTTGAATACAAAAGAAGAATTCACTTATCTGAGATTTTAGTGATAATAGAGATCATCACTATAAAAAGTACTAGAAGAAAAATAAGTAATTAATAGATTCAGACGTTACTTTGCAGAAGTCCATTTTTATGAAAAAAAAAATCATCCTTTTTTCTGTAGTATCAAGTGACGGAACGAACAACTGTCCCGTGTCAGTGAATGAACTAAATTGGTTCGCTTCTAGGTGTTCTAAGTAATGCCCCCGAGTTAATTTTATTACTCTGACACTCATAGTACAGGGGATTTTTTTACTTTCATAGCAGGCAGGTAATTAATGTTATTGACTAGCACATTTTTATTAATTTTTAGAAAACATTTTCACACTATATTTTATTAGGGATGGCGATAACTAGAAAAGCCATTGCTTGCTTATTTTTTATTTTTCCAGACAACAATAACTTGCACGGTTGATGTATAAAAGGACCCAAGCGACAATTAAATCGAAATTAGTTATATCTAGGTAGTAATTGTTAACACGAAAGAGAATCCTGCTCATCTGATTAGTCGAGTGTCTAGCTAGGTGACCTGCGAGACAAAATTACTTTTGGTGGCGCAACACGCGTTTTCTGACCTAGATCGATGGTTCATATTCTAACCAGTGTAATTTAAAAGTGCGAAGAGAGAGCAGCCGTCGCCCGCTATAACAAATATTAAAATAATGTACTTTCGTTAGACATCTGATTTTTTAAAGTGTAATGCGTAATGTTTTAGTAGAACATAAAAAACCTACACGAGCCGAGCGAGCATAGCAATTGTGCCGCGATGGCGGCTGGGGCGTTTGCCAGTGGCGAATTGTTGAAAAAATGTTTCTCCTTTCTTGTTTGCTCGCTATGAGGGAAATTAAAATAAAAAAAGGTATGTTTTTGCTATTACCAAACAATCAGGCGATTCAGACGTTACTGAAATTTAGATTAACTTGTTATAAATGAACTGAGGCTTATAACATATCATTGCAATTTAAAATGAGTGATAGAGATATTTATTATCATCAAATATGAAATTATAGCATATAAGTTTTTATTGAACGTATGTTATATTAAGGGAATTGTTACGTAAAAGAAGTTCTTAGTAAATATTTTTTAATTTGAAAAAATAAAGTTTAAGTTGCCGTAGTAGTAGTTTTAGGAGTTTTTACAGTAGTTGTACAGTTTTTTTTTACCTTGCGAAAAAGTTCGTGCAGGGTAGTGCTGTCACCTTACTTATTTCTACCGCCAAGCGGTAATGTGAGCATTAGTGCGTTCCGGTTTACACAACAGTGGCAGTGTTCATAAGATCTTTACTCGAATCTTCAAATCGAACCTTTGAGTGGCACTGCAACTGTTATGAAATGGCGTGTCGCTTACCACCAGGCGCATAACTTGTTAATCGCGTCACTTAGTATTATAAATAAAATGAAATTATGTCAATCAATCTTAGGATAATAATACATATTTATATCATACATTACGGACAAATCAGTATTTTTTTATTTCGCATGTGTTTCGAAGTGTTTCCAGCAAATGAACACTAAAATTAAATTACTTAACGTTGCAACTTAAATACAATAGTAATATTTGTAGATATATTAGAAGGTCCATCACATACCGTTAGATCCAGTTTAACCTTATTACAAAATTTACTTGTAACGGCGTCCTAGCTCAAGGGCAGAGGCCTCCAACCCCAAGTTATCTCACTTATACGTGTATATATCGTCGTATGTATATATCGTTAAAGCACTCGCACAACTCCGTTAGACTTCCATTTTTTGCTCATAATTATGTACTGTTCGATTGTATTTTTATGTGTGTACGGATTTCGATGATTCTATTCTACCTCTAATATTCTGGCCACATAGAGGCAGTAGCGTTCCGGGACCGGGATTTTTTGTAATATTCGAGTCCTTATGTACCTTGCCACATTGTGTGGACGCGAGAACCGTCCTTATAGAGCGGCAGCAGCGAGGAACAGTCCATGAGCGTGGGTTTAGCGGAATTGCACGTTGTATTGTTTACAACTCTTGAGTGTGTTTCTGGTAAGTTTCAATACAAGGTCGCTTCCGTAACATTCCAGTCATCCTCGGACTAGTGTTCACTACCTATTTTCCGTATCAATTTTTATTATTTAAATGTTTAATTATATTATCGTGCAATCATTAAATAATATTTCAGGATACAATACTTGAATACTTAAATAGTAAAAATTGGCACGACCATTAGGTAGCGAACACTAATTCTAGAATGACCGTAACATTAATAAAAGCAAAAATTTTTCTTAAACAGTATCCGACAGCAATATGGTGCTTTCTTCTAGCGTCGAAATACAAAACTGCGATGCGTCGTCGCATCGCAGGTCGCTGTCCGAGGCTTACCTTAAAGGTGGTAAGTTAGGGAATGAATCAGGTTTGTTAAATTTCACTTTTCGTTAAGCGATTTCAATAAAACGTGGCAGGGCGATTTTGATTTTATAATATAGTTATAATAAAATTGTATCTTATTCTATAATAGTATTATTTACCTTAATTATTTATTCTTTTTGATTTTGTAATACTTTTCTTTAATAATATCGCTACAAGATTTAATAAGGTTTAGCTCTTTTTCAATCTAAGGGTCGCTTAGTAGACGTCACTTAGTAGAGGCAAAATGTAGACACCTGTCTACATTTTGCCTTTCTTACCATTCACCTATATGTAACACACTAAAGAACACAAATTTAATCAAAAAGAAAATCCAATAGAATCGATCTCATAAGGGCATACAGCTCTTAGCAAAAAAGAAAGCCCTTTTCGTTACATTTTTTCAACAATGGAGAAACCTGCTAAGGTGGATATGATCATAGATATGATTCACATTGAATGTGATTGAAGTGGAACACTATTTTAGCTTGAAACGGAGATTATTTTTGCTATTTCTTATGTTTCTTGGTTATTTCTACATTATTATGTGAGTGATTCTCTGTCAAGTACAATTGAATCTTACTTGGTATCTACATAGTCAACAGTCCAAGTACTTTTTTTTTAATTCATCATCAGATTCTCCTTTCATCAAAACTAATTTTATCATTTTCACTTCACGAGGATGACAACAAACACAACAATGTATTTGTTGTCAATGTACATGAATATAATGTATTATTACTTTTAAGATGTAATTTATTTTTGCCTTTTAAACTTAATTCATTTAAATCATTAAGAGTTACAAAAACATTTTTGGAAATGTCGTTAGTCGTTAAATCTTTTATTGAATTTCATGATGTTTTCCCACATTTTAATTTTTTTTTAAATTACTCCACTGCTTTGTTATGAACACAATGAAAAAATCGTTATAAATATTTGATCTTTGTAATAATAATAAAATGTAGTTAGAATCTAAATTTATATAATAGAAAAAAAATTAAACAATGTACGCTTTTCTGTATAATAAAAGATTGCCTGTAAGAAATTGTGAAACCATTTATTATACAGAACTTACAATGTAATGTATTTATGTATTTCAATATACTTTAGAAATTGAACACATCTTCTTTTTATACTTTCATTTTCAGTCCAATAGTCACAAAAACAAATATAAAGGCGAGGATAAGGTTATTCAGATAAATTACCTCCATTAACTACTCGTATTTTATCTGTATTCAGTCTACGTACCGTTACGAGTTAAATAAATAAAAAAACTCTAACACGTGCAATTTTAACTAATGAAATTCCTTATTCTACAGTTAACATCTGTAAATTTTGTCCGCGTTGATGATTTCGAGGCAATTGTCGAAAATATTTCCGCCATCTTTTGCAATTTGATTCTGAGAACAAAAAGTACAGTTTCCAATATATATTTTGTGTGCAGTACATTATAAAATATGCATTATACACATCTGATAAATTCTCAGAATTAAATTTTGATATACTGGCTTCTAATACTGCACTTACCAACCACAAGAAAATGCATAATACAAATGTACGGGTTACAATAAACATTTTACGATACTCAAACGAAGTGCCCCTGTCTCGTTGCCTATATAATATAAGTATCACCACAAAATAAGAACAGAAATTTACAGCTAATAGAATTATTTCCAGTGTAAGCTTTATAATTAAAGATAAATGTAAATGATGATGACGATGACAAACATGATTTTTTTTATGTTCCCTTTCAACTTTCACTATTTTTAACAAAATATGTAATAGAAGAGGTAATCCCCAAGCAAATGCAGTTGATTTCACTAATTTCCAAGTTAAATTTATCTTGAAATGCACAGAATCCATATAAATATTAATTGAAAAAAGAAACATCCAACAAAAATAGACAAAATTTACATATCTTCCAAATAACCGTAAAATTTTGCTTAAAGAATGATTGAATAAATTAGTATAAAAAATGTTGTCCATAAAACAAAAATTTAATAAAATATCAGTCAGGAACAAGTTCAAAAAAATAAAATTTGTGTAATTCCGCCATTTCGGTATCAAAATCCACGACAAGATAGCTATTATTAAAGCAATTCCTGTTGAAGAAACATTAAAATAACAAAATATATGTCTTATTAAGAGTATAATAGAACTGTCTTTGGGTGAATAGCACGCTGTTTGGTTATAGAGCTGCATTTTCGTAACTTCCTTTGAATTTCAAATACTGAAAAACATAAAAAAGAAATAAAGTTTCTTTTCGATTCCAATAACTTTGATTAATTCTCAGTTTTCTTTTTATTTCAATACATACATGTATACTATATGGAGTTATATAAATAGTCATATTTTAAGATTTGAAATTGAATCGCTATGTACATGACCTATGGCTCAAGTTACCACAAACAATTTTAACTGTTTCTAGAACTTTAACTATTGAATGAACCTACATATCTTCAACCCATTTATATATTTTGTATTTTAGGACACAGCTCTGTCCTTTCAGACAAGGGTTTTAGGCCTAAGTCCGCCACGCTTATTAGACCAGCGCACAGTAGGGCTAGCACAACCGGGCGCGACTTGCGCGAGAGCGATATAAAGCGCGAGATCTCTATGTGAGAATAGCAGTGTGTCGCGCTTTGTGTCGCTCTCGCGCAAGTCGCGCATTGTCATGCCAGCCCTACTGGTCTAATACGGGTTAGGGACTTCATACGGTTTACGAGTGTGGTGTACCTTCTTCGACGCGCAGGTCTCATCACGACGTTTTCCTTCACAGAAAACTCATGGTGAATTTCAAATTAAACTTCGCACATAAATTCCGAAAGAGCCGAGCCATAGGTCAAACCAATACGCTACCACAGCTATTTGTGATAGTTTCTTATAAAAATTGTGACTGGAAAATTATAAAACCGTACCTGAGAAACGTTACACTGTAAGCGCCATTTTTTGTAATTTTACGGCGGAAGGGATTTTGTGTCGAATTAGGGTAGGGTAGCTCGAAATGTTATTAAAACTCAATTAGTTTTACTTCAAGCCATTCTAAATGTTGTACATGCTGTATTTCGACACACAATCGCATCCCCTGTAAGATTACAAAAATTAGCACTTACAGTGTAATGCTTCTCAGGTACGGTTTACATATTTACATAACAATTGGCCACTAGAAATTATTAATTGTAACAGGTTTCATAATACTTACTCAATAAAAAAAATTACTGAAAATTAAAATCACAACCACACTCTACTGCTGATAATTTTTTTTCGCACTATGAGGTAAAATACACATTGTTGAAATAGTGTAAATAATGTAATAAAACTCAGATTAAGTTCGTTAAAATGATTAATGACTAATTAACGCGATAAAGTCTAATTGATTAAAAAAGAAGATAGCGGTGAATTTGAATCCATTTTTTTATTATTTAAAAAACTACAAAATGTATGTCAACTGTGGAATCACCCAACACACGGATTAGTAAAACTTGCAAAGATGCAGAAAAGTTTTCATATAATCCAACATATTACTAGAAAATGGTAGTGAACGGAAATAATTCACTGAACTATCTCTTTTCACAGAACTGGTTTTGTCAATTTTCCGGATATTTGCACTTACCGAAGACGCTTGATCGAGTCATTGTGTTAAGGGTCCAAACTGTACTAAAATATATATCAGCAAATTTTTATCTGAGCTATGATTAGCTGAACTCTAAGGATAAACTTTAAGTTTCCACTTAGACTGCTAACCCGACTTCATGCAGCCGAGATCGACTGCACACAGTTAATGGGTGAAGTCGTTATTAACTTCATGCAGTCGTGATCTCGACTGCATGAAGTTGATTATGAGTTCACGCATTAACTGCAAACATGGAGTCAATCTGTCAGCTGTCTTAGAGAAAATCATCGGATACTATAAAATAAAATCAAAATGATCTTTATTTCATAGGTAAACAAACCGTCATATTATTTATATTATAATCCTTAACATACTAATATACTAGCTTTAGTAAAGTAGCTTTTATTTGTTTTTTGAATTGATCGAGGGATAGATCTAAAACAGTTTTTCGAATCTTATTATATAACTGAATATCCTATAAAAGAACCAAGAACCCCCTCTAAGTCTTAACTTCGGTTATACAATACAATGATTGCAGCAACAGTTTAAGTAATGAAAATGAATTTAATCAAATTGTGATTGATTTAATTAAAAAATGCGACTCTATTAAGCTCAACTCGCCAAGAGTCAGGTTTTCACAGTGCAAAATAATACCTATGAACTTAAATATTAAGATAACAAATTGGTTTTTTTTTTCTTCTTGTATATTTTATTCAGGGTTGCAAATGTATAATTAATTATTACTACAACCAAAATAACCCAGGAACGCAGTAATGCTCACATTATTGCTTGGCGGCAGAAATAGGTAAGGTGCCAGTATTTCCCAGGACGAACTCTTTCACAAGAAGCGCTACTGCTATCAAGGGTGGGCAAACTTTTTTCACTTGGGAACAGAACAATATAAAAAAATTCACTGGGGGTCAGACTTAAAATATGGCATTTTCTTTTGAAAGAATTTTATTATTTATTATTTTGTAGCGTTATGCTATTTCATATTGTATGATAACATAGACGTTAGTGGGCCGGATTAAAGCCCTTCGCGAGACAAAATTAGCCCGCGGGCTGTCCTTTACCGGACTATGGTCTAGATCATTTTCATGTACTTATTATTCACCCAATGTCTAAGTAAATAATAATCATGAACAGTCTATAAAAAAATACGACCAATTAAAAACGGACCCTATTTATCAAGAGCATATAATGCAATAAACTGGAAAAATTGGTTTTCTTTAGAAAACAAAAAAAAATATTTTAAAATGTACTTATCGGTTTTTAAATTAAATACTTTTACTTTTACGTACACTTTTATCACATTTTATCACAAAAAATATGTTAATTTTATATATAACATAATATAATCAAAATGATTTACAAATTTTTAATAGAAACACAATGATATATGATTCAGCCACAGAGGAGTATAAAGCACATTGTCATCACTGATATTCGGCCATAGGTCTTAATAGTTAAGGATACACAAAAAAAATATTATTAAAGACACAAATACGCGGCAGAAAAACGCTATGTAAAATAAAATGAACACAAGGCACAAATTATAAGAAACCTGCATCCCGGATTGTTTGTGAAATAGCCATTGTGAGCATTTGCACTTGAATGTTCGAAAAAGACTTGTCGGGTGCCAAGTACTTTCCTTTTTAAATCTATTTTTGTTGGCTTCCCAAATTTTATATTTGATCAGTTTATTATTTATTATTCGTCTTGGCCAACTACACTATCCTAACCTTGGTATAATAAAGTCACAACTGACCTAACGTCCGCTGAATTCGCAAACCTCGTGACCTCAATTAATGTGAACTTATGTAGGTACAAAAAACAGAATTACTAGAAATAATTGTACGACAATCTATGATTATACCTTTATATTATAACGAAGAAAGGGTCTAAAAATTTTATTTGAAGCTTTAATTGCCAGTTATTGCCCTTGAAGAGTAAAAATGGCGACCAGACACGGAGTTACGAGGTTTTAAAATTTAACCAACGAAATGCATTTATCACATGAAAAACATAAAAATAATACTGATTACATGAAACAACCTCTAGCCACCTGCTGCGGACTTTCAAAAAGCGTAAAATCTCATATCTCGATCACGTGCTTCTACACGATAGGTACTGCTTCAACTCATAAATACGGGAAAGGTTGAAGGCAAGAGCGCTGGAAGGCATAAGAAGAAGACATGAAACATGACATACGTGAAATTTGGTTTAAACTACTATGTTTTGCAGAATTTTTAAATCTCTCTCCTGAAAAGTTGTAATTTTGTTGATGTGGCCATATTATACCAAGAATGCACTATGTTCCATTGTAAATAATACCGTACCAGTGTTTCTTTAGTCACGATGCTGGTATACATCTTTCATACCAGTGTAGCTGGCATGCAATAGCGAATGGTAGGCGCCTGGATAATACAATAACTTTGGGAATTGGTATACTAACCATAAACAAGATTATATCTCAATACGTTCACTTTATTTGCGCGAAACAAAAATACGACAAAAGTGAAGTAAACAAAAAAACGTAATACCGTATTATTTCTGTCTAGTGTCACCTAACCTTCTTTATGTTCATCGGAGACCCCATGTTTTATGACGGACTCCCAATTTTCTCTAGATTAGTACTCCCAAGTAAATGAAGTAAAGTTTATAGCGATCCCACTTTTACGATTACTGTTTTTTGTAACATTCGTGTAGATGCATTCCTTAAATGACGTCACGAAGAATATTATCGTGAATTTCCGTTTATGTTCAAATTTAATCTGAACGACGGAAATTTCCGTGCCAAGACAAGGGAGCACGTTCCTACTTTTTTAAGCAATTCAAGGAAGCTTAACCCATTATGACGGCCTCGGTGGTTCAACGGTTTGCACTATGGGCGCTGGATGAGGAGGGTCCTATTTTCGGTTGGATCAATTTGGCAAATGAACTTTCCTAAATTGGTTCTGGTCAGGGTGTTCTGGGAAGTACGTGTGAATTCTGATGCTCTGGTACTCATAGTACTCAGCCACACCTGAGCCTGAATAATATCATCGTTAAAACAAATATTTGTAACGCCAAATGGCCTCATTCTATTTCATCCAGTATATAAGTAACACCGCAGAGAGTACGCGTTCACGCATACTCCTGTTCACACCTGTTTCTTTACCATGAGATCTCGTAACACATTTCATAGTGATTTCCCTAATTTGAAATCAGGCAGTTGGTGTGATCGTGTGGCACATTATCATTATTATTATTTATATATATTTAGACTCTCGCCTCTCCCATGACTTAAAAGATTAATTTTGAATTTTTAAATGGGAGAGCTGAGACGTACTATTCAATATTCATATTCCCTGTCCCTTACGTCCATTAACAAATCCTTTCTCCACATTGACCGACATGTCCCATAATTCTGGGCTGCATAAGATATGAAGAAAGAGAATAAACAAAGATTTCGTTTCATTGCTAGTGCTTTTTTTATAATATCAAGTGGCTGGACGAACAAGTCGTGTGCCTGATGGTAAGCTACACGCCTGTCCATAACAGCGCCACGCATAGCTTTAAATCGCAAGGATCTGAAGGGCACTTACTGCACCCGTCACCCTGAGACGTAACTTTTCAAGTCTCAAGTGCCTGTAATTTCAACAGCACCGTTACCTTCAAAACCAGTATACAGAAGTAGGTAACGTGGCAGTACTTCACTGGACGAACTCTGTCGTGAAAAACTAAGATGTCGATATGGTAAATCTGTAATTTAAAGACCATGGCCCATCAAAGTATAAAAACAGAAATGGCTTATGACTAGATTTAAAGAAAAATATGTGTACTTAAAAATGGCATGTGTCGCTTTGTTGTGGGTACTGGGAATTATGGAATTTAAAAAATGTATATTAGGGCAAAATATCTGTGTCATTTGTATTTATTGCCTGCCTTACGACAATATTTTTTAGGTCCCAGAATCTTTTCGGGATTGGGGAAATCACTGTAGAATATTAAAAATTGACGTAATTGGGGACAGGCAGGTACACTATATTTATCTTGACTTTGCGACGCACAGTGGGTCGGATATGCGATATTGCGGACAATAGATTCTTATTCATGATACATCTCTAAAAAAATGCCAATCGAGAGATCCTATTGTCCTAATTAAATATAATAAATTTAATACGCGTCAGAAAATGTGCAATATAAGTAGTGAATAGGCAGGTTTGGGCGCGCGTTTAGTGTGTAAATCTATAGAAGATAGGTCTTATAACACGTCTGTAGACGTATTATTAGACCTATCTTAGGGTCCAAGACAGGATCGACTAAGACTTTGTAACGATGAGGCACTAATGTATGGTCACATACAAAAAATACACATTTTATTTTTTTCCTACTAAACTCATATTTATGGCTAAATGTGATATGCCAATATTTAATTAGGACAATAGGATCTCTTGATTGCCTTTTTTTTATAGAGGTATCGTGAAAAAAAATCCAATGTCCGCAATATCGCAGATCCGACCCACTGTGCTTCGTAAAGTTAAGGTAAATATAGTGTACCTGCCTGTCCCCAATTACGTAATTTTTTAATATTCTTATGTGATTTCACCAATCCCGAAAAGGTCCTGGGACCTAAAAAATATTGTAATAAGGCAGTCTCCATTTTCTGTCTATGTTCCTCAAAGTTTAGGTAAAAAACTCTACTCTCTGTTGATCACAAAGAAAACGATTTCGGTCTTACTTTCTACTACAACTGACGACACAGTGATCGCGCACGAGTATGATGACATTTATTTTCAAAAAAGTCTGACAGTAACTGAATTAGGGTTTGCACACAATTAAAAATATGTTTAAAATATCAAACAAATATTATATAATTTAAAACTAATGTGGTTTTTGTACGTAAGCATCCATTAACCGGGTCAGTTTGTGGGCCATGGTCTTTGTAGTTTTTTTAATCGAGGTTTTATAGTAATTTATTATAATGCAAACCAACTGTACCATAATGGTGGCCGTTCTGACTCATGACTTTATTGTCTTAATAAACCATTTCAGGAGTTATGATGACAGACGGAGGAAGGTGCCAGCCGTTAATGTGAATAATGCTCCATTAACGACAAATCTAGGAAATATTGGCAGTAAATTAGTACTTCGTGAAATAAATAACGGTTCATATTTATTATAGTTTAAATTACGCTTTTAAAAGTAGTTATAAAAATATTTTTATATTGTCAGGTCAATTGAGTGAAAGTGTCCTCACAAATGTGAAGTGGATGACAGGAATTCCTATGTCTTTAATTTGTAAATTGCAAATTTTTTTATCAATGTTACCGTCCGTCATCCCCATTTTATCACCGAGAGACTAGACATAGGCTAGGTTTCCACCCTAAGTTGTGGATATAGGTACCCAAGATTTGCCGCGAAGTGTTACCCTTCCATATTTATAATGGCGTGCAGCTTTGGAGAGGAATTCCCTGGCTGCGGATGTGTCAGTAGCAGGAGAATTACTTGTGAAAGAGTTCATCTAGGAAAATACTACCACCTTACCTATTTTTGCCACCTAGCAGTAATATGAGCATTACTGAGTTCCGGTTTAGAAGGGTAAGGTTTTTGGTGAAATTACAGGTACATGGGACTTGTCAACTTATGTCTCAGGGTGATGGGCACAGCGGCAGTGTCTTTAAGACCTTTGCGTTATGGATAAGCGTGTCGCTTACCACCAGGCGCACGACTTGTTCGTCCCGCCACTTGATATTGTAAAAAAAAATCATTCGATCCAGCTGGATTCAAACCAGCGCCTTCAGCGTACCGTATCTGAAGCTCTCCCAATTAAGCTACGAAACGAACCAGCAGACCTTACGAATTTTTCAATGTCCTTG
Source organism: Hyposmocoma kahamanoa (assembly GCF_003589595.1). NCBI lineage: Eukaryota > Metazoa > Arthropoda > Insecta > Lepidoptera > Cosmopterigidae > Hyposmocoma > Hyposmocoma kahamanoa. Next base: position 5,822,004 of record NW_020653731.1, read on the forward strand.
CTGAAGATCTTTGTCTTTGGGTTTTAACAACTTTTTGCCGTAGCGCCATCTGTGAGAAATCCATGATCCCCTTTTTTCATGTTCACAACCTATAGGTACAACTAAAATAATTATGTGATAACCCTTCGGTTCGTGCAAAGTGTAGGCATTGGCGAGAGTTTGACTACTTAATTATCTTATTTATACTATAGCTTTTTATTTACTAGACAAAGCCATAATATAGCTTAACATCCAGCGAGATGATAAGCGTTCATCTATTTTTCATTATAAAAAATTGTAGTTGTAATAAAAATATCCTTTAAAATAAAGTAACCATTTCCAAAGTTATATTCATCATTTGAATAGTACGAAAGCAAAATTCTTCATTTTATTCCCTCTCTTTTATTGCACATAATATCACTTATTTCATCAGCATCCTCAATAAATATAAAAACTGGTTGATATCGGATGTTATTTTATTATTTGGCAGCCGCAAATATAAAATGCAGGCGGGCCATAAACGATACGATTAATTCGACGCCTATCGATTTTCAGCTGGCAACTGAAAAATATTTTAACAACGGACATTCGGGTGTCGGTTAACCGTTTAAATATGCTTGGATATGACATATGAAGACTGAAATTAGTTAATCCGCTAATTTAGTATATTTAGTTAAACTCTTTAGATATTATGAAGTTCCTCCCTTACAAAAAGTACAAATGTATTTGTACTTTTTTTAAACCTTGACGCAAAAACTAGATTTTTTAAATTGACATAATTAGCACAGTGCGATATAACAAGAATTAGACAGAGAATTGATGAGTCGATACTACCTTAGCTCGAATTCAATTTTTTTCCAGTCTAATACGAATATTCTAAATTTTACTTAGGTAGAGCGGCAGGGACGACAATGACTTTAGCTCAGAATTTATTTTTTTACAAACGAAATTAAAGCCATTTGAAAAACATACATTACGATGTATGTGTACTATACGTAGTACATATGTTCTATTTAGTTCAGTTGATATTAAAAAAATCATTGATATATGTAAAGTACTTATTGAATTCAGCGGTTTTGCGTGGTGACTTTGCGTTTTTTTTTCTGTCGTGAAAACGTTTGCGAATCGTGTTTTCACGCCATATAGTAATCAGTGTATATCCACAATTTTACTGTATATTTTTCCCAAAGTAATTGATTCATGATTTGATGTTACCGATGTTAGCACTGCTAGACTAGTTTACTTTAGTTACTTCCATAGTATAATGTCCTACGGGATTCTCATGTGGGGTAAAGCGGCATATATTCAAACCATTTTTGTATTGCTAAAACGAGCGATTCGTTCTGTGTACCGTCGAGGCTCTCGGGTTTCTCTCAGAGAAAAGTTTAAGGAGACTGGTATCATGACTGTGGCATCAGAGTACATTTACTCAAATATTTTATATGCCCGTAAAAATATACATAATTCAATAAAATTCAATAAGAAAGAAGATATCCATAATATTAACCTTAGAGCTAAATTCAAACTCGTGGTACCACGATTTCGTTTAACAAAGGTAAACAACTCTTTTATGGGGAACTGTATACGTTTTTACAATAAAATTCCGGAGCATATATTAAGTTTATCATTTCCTAAGTTTAAGAACTACATTAAAGATATTTTGATCGAAAAATCATATTACAAAATTTAAGACTACGTGTTAGATAAAGATGTATGGAAAGACAACATGGTTCCAGAATCCACACAAATTTGATTCAAAGTGTATTCCATAGCATTTATTTTTTGAAAAGAGCAATCCCTAGAGTTTCTTGCTCGTTTTTCTTAGGGAGGTCAGCGTAGTAAACGAGCTGTAGCTTAAATGTGACGTTTTCAAGTGTAAATTTATTTTACCTATGGAATAAGTAATCTTTGACTTTGACTTTCAACACTGTCATTGTTATGAGGTTGTATAGACTCTTAATACAATTGCTTTTAGCGAAATGTTATTATTATGATAGCAGTTATTCTTTTATACTACTTATTTTTTAATCCCCGACGCAAAAGGAGAGGCGCTATACCTTTGAAGCCTTTTCCTGATGATTGATTTGATTGATACCTTCATCGTGAGAAAGAGGTATTGATAGTAAACTTTCACAAATATACACGTAACTTAGAAATCAAGGAACCAAAGTCCTAGGTACATGCCGCCACACGGATTCGAATCGTCAACCCTGAGAACCATTACCAATAGCCGGTCGTCCCACTGTTCTTACTTACTGAATCATTATTGTACCTATACAAATAAAACAAAAACAGCTTGTTGGTTGCACTCAACTGATAATAAATATTATCAATTAATAGTACCTAAATTAACGAAGCCTTGAAATTTTGAGCTATACTTAAACTTACCCTTAAGATTCTACAAATCTTGAAGTAATTTTGTATTTCCTACAAAACGGATTTTCATGAATATCATTTGCAATTAGCCTCATAAACACATCCTCTTGCTTTTAAATAACAATAAAATGGGTACAAAATATTGCACATTGTATCTAATTGGAATGTTTTGTGCAACACTGTAAACGACTGGTTTTTCTATTTTTGGTGTGTCTATCTATATGTCTGTCTGTGGCATCGTAACTTCCAAACGGTTGACCTCAAAGGTTTTTATTTGAAGGCTAATTTATTAGGGATGGTTCTTTGCTACGTTTGATGAACACCTGTTCAACTGTTCATAAATTATCAGCTCAGTCGCAAAATGAACATTTATTTTTCATCCATTTGTCTGGTCGACTTGAAATTTGTTACAATATGGAAATCCTATGACATTACAACATCGAGTAGATAACCAGAAATAGAGATAAAATAAGGGTCATCCATCCTTGGCAACTCATCAGGCAAATGGGCCTTATATCACTTTTAATATCAACTCTCGATTGCAAAGTCACAAATTATAAAGCTGAAATAGCACAGCGCCAGCAAGTTACCTGTGTGTACGTCTCCGTATATTCCAAAAATATTCTGTATTTATTGTAAATATTGTAATAAAGATAATATCTCTTACTATGGGCTGTTTCATTCGGTGATGTGGGAAAAACAGCAAAACATCTAATTACAAAACAAACGGAATCACATTTCATCGCAATTAAATATATAATTTTGCAATTTTCGTCCATAATAGCAAAGCTCAAGCTAACTGGTTGATTTAAAGTGAAACAAACAACTGACACCGATTGACGACTCCCGTCCATTGTTTCGAATCCGGTCTGGCCAATCGAAGCGATTCGGCTATAAAAATTGGTCATGACATGTTGTCAGCTAACAGATGGTTACTTATTGAGTATATATACAATATAGAATAAATTTCACAAATCATAGCGAACGAATTTCATTATAATATTCATTTTATTTACTATCATGATATTTTTACTACCACGATAGTCATGTATTGTGTACCTGTCACTCTGAGACAAAAGTTAAAAGTCACACGTGCCAATAATTTCACCATCACCCTTATCCTTCAAAACTGGAACGCAGCAATGCTCACATTACTGCTTGGCGACAGAAATAGTTAAGTTGTCAGTATTCCCCTAGAATAACTATTCCACAACGGGCCCTGCTGCTACACCACTAGATTGTCATTAATGATGTCGAACAACACAACAAAAAATTCCTTCTAAAGAAAATTCTGATAAACTCGATCCAGCGTCTGTTGCCATACCGGGGCCACCGCACTTACCAACTCTAGACGAGTTCCAGACCAAGTCTATGTACAATTTACAATTTTAGTATCGTTATATGTGTATATGTGTACATATTAATGAACGTGACACTACCGAAAGGGCGCGTTCCCATTATGTCGTAACGTTTTGTTTATCGTTGGACGACTGTTGCATCTCGCCCGTTCCTATATCATGACTATCTGTTGTGACAGTCATACCGTATTCCCACTAGATCGTGATGACAATTTGTCATTTCACAGCAGCTGCCTTGTCGTTTGTAGACATGAAACAACGATAATAAAACGTGACGACAATAGCAGCTGCGATTATCTGTCGTCACATTTTAATCATGACGTTTTATTGATCGTCAGACGACTGTCGTTATTGCTTTTCCCATTCTCCTGATAGTCTGTCGTCGTAACGTCAAAAAAGTCGTGAACAACTGTTAATCGTGTTGTAGTATATATGAACAACTTCATTTAAATATACAAGCTACGACACTAAACTGCACGACTATTTGTCGTCACGACATAATGGGAATAGGCCCTTACGTAAACTGTCAGTACCTACACTATTTCAAAATAATTCTGAATATTTGCATTAACTCATCCGTTAACAAGTACTTGATTAATGTTGTGGTTTTTACAAGCTGCATTGATTTTGTGATGATAAACAAAGGATGTTTTTGCTTCAGTTCAATCAATGGTTTATTAATAAAAGTTTATTTAATAACAATAATAAAAAGAACAATGTCAAAATATTTACATAACAGGAATCACAGGAAAGGAAATGAAGTAATAAATATGAATAATAAAAGTAACGATAACCATGACCTCTGCTATCAAACCAAACTATAAGTTTTCTCCTCGGTTTAAGTAGTAGAAAATATCATGTTTCTCTTAAAGTACGTCTTTAAGTTGGAAAAAAATAAATAACTTGCGTTATTACTTATTTCATATCAGTAATAAAATAAATAATAAAATGAACACAAGGAAAAAATTTCGCAGGAACCATTTTTATTTTCAAATAACGACCGAAAGTCCATAAAAAAGCCAACAAAATTTACACCTGAGAACCCCACAATACATGCACAGGATTACCCTTGACAGCAGGTCGAAATTGACACGAAACTTAAGCCCATAAAGGCCGAAATACAAGGCCGAGATGCGTACGCCTTAAGCCTGAAAATCCCTTTCAACCACAGGCATTTAGTCGGAAATATTTTGCAAAATGGGCTTTAGGCCACTAGGATACTGCCTATTATAAAGTATAAATCGCCCTCAGATATATATTTGACTATGATACTAACATCTTATAGTAAATTTTCTCAAAAATGACAAAAATAGGTCTCAAAATTTGACAATTTTTAAAGCTACATAGTATATACAAGTAAAAGGATGTTTGACAGCCCGAGTGGTCGAGTGCTTTGCACATCTTACCTATTTCTGCTGCCAAGCAGTAATGTGAGCATTACTGCGATGCGGTTTCGAAGGGTAAAGGTGCTGGTGAAATTACAGGCACATGGGACTTGTCAACTTATGTCGCAGGATGTCGGGCGCAGTGGCAGTGCCCCTCAGATCTTTGTGATTTAAAGCAGTGCCACTCAGAAGTGGCACTGCTTTAAATCACAAATGGGGATGCGTGGGTTTTGGTGTCCTCCCTTTCACAGTGCCAAAGCGGCTACTTGCGGATAGATCCACACGCCGAAATAGCAAATAGACCGAGAAGCTAGAAATAGACCGAGCCAATAGATCTACCCGCACGTACATTTGATGTACACGCACTCGTGCCCGCCGCCACTCTAACTAATAGGACGGACAGGCGTATCGCTTTCCACCTGGCTCTTGACTTGTTCGTCCCGTCATTTAGTATTTTATCAAAAAAATCGTTTTAATAATGTCGCCATCTCTGAGGTCCCGATTCGATCCCCGACCGGGTCAAAGTAGAAAACGAACTTTTCTGTATTTTCTCGGGTCTCTCTGTTTGTAGTATCGTCCGTGTTTCGGGTGCCCATAATACAAGTGCTTTAGTTACTTATCTTGGGATCAGAACCAGAACCAATAACTCTAGGGGACTGCTAATCTCCATACCCGTCGTAATTTAGAAAAAGGTCAAAATTCTGTCGTATATTAGATGGCGCTGATTAATATTTAAGTTCCTATATTGCTGTAAAAAAAGTGATTAGTTAAACGTAAACATGTTGAATAGTTAAAGTAAAATGTATTCCAGTTCTTATAATTGAATATTCTATAACAGTTCTTTATCCATTATAATTAAATATACGTATCTAATAGGTGTCTCATTCATATAAATAGCCGTGGATATCAATTAACTCTTTTTATATAAAGAAGTCAGTAATTTTTCCTTGTAATGTTTTTTTAAATTTTGATCTTGTACTAAAATTATATTCTGAACGTTGATAAATGTGCGCAACAAATAGAGTGTTACAAACTAATTTTATAATTTCTCGCTTTCTAATATGAGCACATGGCGTTGATCCTAATCAAAATAAAAGAATAGCCGGCTTATACACATAAAAATCTGTGAAATAAGCGCCATCTAGTTGATTTTTTTGTTATCACTAGAAATTAAAGTAGCTTTGCTAAATTTCAGTTTGTCAATGTAAAACAAATTACTTACAAAAATAGCTATTTGGTACTCGTCGCAACATCTGGTGTGACAATAGGTACTAATAGCCCGACTACGCTGTCTTGTACCGCAATTAGCAGTTCACTTGGGTTATTAGTCCATGCTAATATTAATAGACATAATCTTTTGCTAAATTCGGACTTTATAGAATGAAAATAATTTATGAAATACTTAAACTCGTATTAAAGCTATAAATTGTTATAATTATTATTCTACAAAACCAGAAACTACCCAATAAATCATTAACTGTGGCCGGTAAAAGATGATTTCCCATTCTATAATTTAGGTAGTGGTGGGCTTAATAGTGGCTGTTCAATTTATTGTAATATCTAAAATAATATTACAATTTTGATAGAAAAAGTTCTTTTTTTCTCTTTTCTTTTTTTATATGATACCAAGTGACGTGGTAAGCGATACGCCTGTCCACATCAGTTGCAATGCCATACAGAGTTTTAGATCGTTAAGATCTGAGGGGCATTGTCACTGCACCCGTCACCCTGAGATGTAAGTTGACAAGTTGTGCATATAATTTTACCAGCACTTTACTCTTTTATCGAAATGCAGTAATGCTCACATTACCGCTTGGCGTCAGGAGTAGATAAGGTAGCAGTACTTCCCTTAATGAACACTTTCATAGGGAGCTCTGTACTGCTTCTCTCTTTATCAACCCATATCCCAATGAGCGCAAGTCTCAATGAACTCTTCAAAGGAGAGCATTTTAAAACCTAGATCACGACACAGGCTTGATAGTGTGTGGATTTCAGACATCCTAAAAAGAAAAAGCATGAAACTTGTGATAAATGATAGGTATTCACGTTATTTGATTTTAAAAATTTGATTGAATAGTATTTATCTTTATTAAAAAAATACACCTCAGTCTTATGTATAGTACAGATAAGAAACCTGTATTTAAAACTAAAAAAAAGTGTAAAATTGAATCTGAACGGTCTTGATTATACATTTTTAGTGATAGCTATGTGGTAAAATAGTATATAAACATATTTTATTTACATCGACGTTTTGGACGTGTTGCAACGTCCAACGTCTCGAAGGGACTCAGTTCTGTGTGTGAAAATCGTGAAAATTTAAATCAAGGAATCTACTTAGTGTTATTTTTAATATCTTGTTTGAACAAGTCGTACTATTGGTCAACAAAGAATTGGGAGTATCCTGCGGTAAAATCCCGCATATCGGCATGTTATTCAGTTGTCTATTCCTTTCTTTCATTAATTATATTTCTTTATTCGTAATTGTTTTTAATAAATGCAAAATCTTGAAATACGTCTTTGCTTTAATGAAAACAATTTTGTTCCACCACTTTACAAACTTGGTTTTCAAGGGGATTCCAAGTCGTGTGTGAATATTTTCAAAACTTTTTATACTTATTCTATATTTTAATGACAGAAGTTCTATGTTAAGTTCATGAATGAATGTGCGTAAAGTAAACACTTTAATAGAATGGTTTCTTTTACCGAAAAATTGACTGATGGTTCGGTGTTTTGAAAATCCATATCACCCACGTACCAAGTACCACCATCCCCACTCGATAGTCTATTTTATATACAGTGTGTAACAAACTGTGTAGTCAGCCACCCTAATTGAGACTAAACCTAAAGTATTGTAATATTTATTTGAATATTTATTGTGAAAAAACTCCACTAGTCCGTTGTTATAATTCACAGGTATATCAATAATATTCATGACGCTAAAATTGAGGGTTTAAAAATTATTAACACTAGAACCAGTGATTTCAATTAACCTGATGCTTACAATTTGTAATAACTATGATTTCAACGCACTGAGTGCAACATGAGCAATGTGGTGGTCGCAACTTAACGCCGCTTACTTTCGCACCGCAGCACTCCTCCGCGCTTCGTCTCCCGGCCCATAGTCCGATGCGCAAGCGTTCCGGTGCCGTGCGCAGTTTCAACGCACCGTGTGTCATGTTGTTTTGATTTATGTGTAATACAATGCAGCGTTACCGCTCTGCTTGGGCAACGCATTGTGTGGTATCGCTCTAAGGATAGGGAGAATTCACGCGTCCATCCATGAGTTTACTTTTTTAAGAATAGCGGTATTTTTTTCCGTTTGTGTTATATGGGGTCGAATCTGTGGTGGTCTTTGCCTACAACTCACTTGCCAGACGTGTCCATTACGAGGACGGCTAAAAAACTGATTTATTTAATATAAGCGCAATGTGACATTTTTTAAATTTTTATTTATTTAGGAACTTTTATGCAATGTATTTGCCAGTTCCGTCGTATCCTAAACTATAGCTTACATGTCTGGGCGGCGCTGCTGGAGAGCCGATTCAACAAATACTAACAGTCATTTTGCCTGCTTCGTATAGGAGTTGCCCAGTATACATTTTATTGCACCTACGGATGTTCGGTTGATTTGCAAGTCTCTCATCAACACCGCCCTCTGTTGTTCGGCGTGGCGATGACAACTATTATTAGTATTATGCGGTATTGGAACACATTAATTTTATAATCAAAATTCGTAACATTAGTTACAATAGTTCACTGCTAAAGGGTAATGGCATAAAGAAAAACGTGGTTTCTGAATAGCGATGTTGAGATTTTGCCTAATTTAATGACTTCTCACTGGCGTTTTGTATGAAGTTGATCAATTCAACTATTGTAATCCTCATTCATAAGGAAAACTCTCGAATTTGCACCCATCAATCAGGACAGCCACTTAGGAGTCAATGTTTTCCTGCAAGATCTACCCACCGAGTCTTGTCGTGGACTTTTCGCGCCACGCTCGCATCCAACGGGACGGATCACTATAACCAAGGTGAAAGGTGGTTCTTTAACAAAAAGGTATCTTTACCAGGTTCGTTGATTCCTGGACGTAGTAAGAAGATATTATCTACCCATACAATTCACTTTACCAACGTCTGCACTCCCTCCTACTATAGTTTAAAAAAAATTATAATTTTTATAGACATTATATCATCAGTTGAATTATGGCCTTACGTTTTTGTCACGCCCTGTACAGCACTGTAGGCCTCAAGTCGATATATCATCCAACCGGACAATGGTTTCAACCAATATTTCACAGTGAAAGACGGCCATTGTTCAGAAGCATTGTACTTTGTAGAATTAAGACGTCGAGATTGAATTTTGGATCAGTCTATAATTGCTATGTGGCTGATCCTATTTTATTGGGAAGGGGACTTGCTGAGGTGGTTTTACGCGGGTACTGTGGGGGGAAATTTGAAGGGTGTAGGAAATATACCAATAATGTAAAAGCAATAGGCTTTTATATATTATGTTGGCAAAAGACGGCGGTAATCTAAACCTAACAGACTAAAACGTATTGATTGCTGATAATGATTTTTATTTATTTTTTTTATGATTCGAGTGACGAGATGAGGAAGTCGTATGCCTGGTGGTAAACGATATGCCTGTCCATAACAGTTACAGTGCCGCTCAGAGCTTTCCATTGCAAAGATCTGATGGGCACTGCCACTAAACCCATCACCCTAAGACTATTGACAAGTCCCATTTGCCTGTAATTTCACCAGCACCCTCTTACCCTTCAAAACCAGAACGTTCATTTTTAACTCCTTTTCTTTTCTTGCTGTGTTGTGTAACAGACTCCCTTCCCGTATCCAAGCTATATCGTCCATTGCTTCCTTCAAGAAAAGGTTGAGACGCACTTTTATTCTCAACTCTCTTCGTAATCATCATATTTTTTCATTTTATATGCAAGTTTGTGTATATACTTATAATATGTATATAAATTGATGTTATTTATAATTCATTATATATTTTAATTATTTATAGTAAGTATCAGTAATTTTTAAATTGAACAGTTGGTTTACAATATTATTTTTTATTTTTAATAAGTGCGCATTTGACCTCAATCTCACCTGATGGAAATTGATGAGGTCAAATTTCTCCGTCTTTCTCTATTGCTCGCTTATGACCTTTGCTCTCAGTGCCTTGGGTTGGCTGGAAGTGATCACTTTTACAGATAAGTTCGGTATAATTCATATTTCTTTTGAATTTGTTAGATGCAATAAAGAATATATATTACGACGGTGATGATGGCTTAGTGTTAGCCATTGCTGGGCAAAGAACTTCTCTACACTTTTTCTTCGAATTTAATATTCATATTTTATGTTAAATTTAAATTTTTAACAAGTGTCCAGATCACAATTTACTTGAAAACGACAAGAACAAGTCATATCTTAAATCTTAATTACCCCAAATAGATGTTACTACTCAAACACACGAAAAAGTTAAGCAGGCTACTTTTTTCACGGTCTAACGAATTTTCTGTGGAAATAATTTACCAATCACCCCAAGTTACTTATCTATCGCATTAGGTGATAACCTGTAAGGATAGTTTAAGTCTGGAAAAATAAATAAATAAATAAATAAATAAATTTACCACTATTAGCGGTAGAATATTTTCTTGAAATATTGCATAAAACCACTACTAACACGGTGGTTGCCAGTTTTCAACAGATTCGAATATCTTAGTAATCATCCGTTTGAATTCATCATCATTGATAATAAATTATTATTTAGCTATAAGAAAAAAAAAAATGGTAAATATTGGAAAAATAAACACTCAACTAAACTAATAATAGCAGCCAAGATTGATCACTTACGAGTAGCCGTTCAAGGTAGTGTTTACATTTCGAAGATACAAAGAAAATATTTATCCTTATGTCGGAGATTCTTTGCCATCTGTTTAAATATTGGAAAGGAATATGTCAGCAAAGATAACTTTGCAATTTGTTGTGAAAATGAACAGTGTACAAGCTCTGATTGCATTGAATATCGTATTTTAAATACAAATCTAAAGTCAAATTGCGTTGCGTTATTTAGTCCAGGGGCCTTACCATGAACACTTATTACAGTTACAGTATAGGTTCGTAACGACAAAAAAGCGGGATGGTGATACACGCTTCATGTAGCGCTGTCTCACAACGATTCATTTTAGGTCCTAAGTTGAATCGTAATAACAGTTTATGGTAAGGCCCCAGTACCAGCACGGACCAATAACTCAAAAGGACTGCTCGACTTATCTGAAGAACAAAGATGTATGTGCAAGACTATTTGTTCTCAGGACATGGTACATTTCGTTCGTTCTTCTTCGCTATGGATGTCAGATCGACTGTTGTTTGATTTTATATTTCCAAAACGAAATAAGGTACATAAATTCTCAAAACACTTTAAGATGGGCCTTAGTTTGAATAACAAAATTATTCTCGTAATGTACCTATTCTCTTTTCGCTATATAATCACAACGGAGTCTGTTCTTCGGATGAGTCGTGCTAATCGCTATACAAGACAGGATAGTCATATTTCAGATTGGTACACCAGATGTCGCGACGAGTACCAAATGCAAATTACCATTTTTATAAAAAATCTTTTACAATGACAAACTGCATTTTATCAATGTTATTCTAATATCTAGCGATAAAACACAAAACAACTAGATGGCGCTAATGACTTATGTTGTCGACTACTCTTTAATTTTGCTTAAAATTAGCGCTATCTACCCATATTTGTACGCGTTAAATTATAAATTAGTTCATAACATTCAATGCCATTTACTGATACGCATATTTAGCGAAGATCAGAAATTAATTTTAACTGGCTCAATATTTGACTAACATAACAAGGAAAAAAATGGCTGTTTATTTTTCATATTAAGGAGGATTTAATTGCTATCCATGGGGCCACTTTATATAAACTACTTCCAGGCTATTGACCAGCGCCATATATGTTCATCAGGGGATTTTGGCTTTTTTCAGAGTAAGCGCTTTTGCGCGCTGCATCCGATTAATATTCATTCAGAATACGAGAACATACAAATATATAAAACTCGGACCCACTTCGGATGTCGCTTGTGTGCTAAACCCGCTTCGAATCCGAAAAAATATGAATTTCGCTTGTACACTTAGAGGTAAAATGATCCCTGTGACATTTCGGACCGTCATTTCTCGGACACGGAACTGTCCCTGTACTTTCATTCTCCGTCCGACATCCGTCCGAAACATTAAATAATAAATAATAAATAACGCACACACTCAACATAGCTCCGCACTAGGGAAACCCTTTGTCGAGGGTGCCATGGACACACACATAGACAACCACAAATTACACCCAAACTCACGAGAGAAATAATTGTAGGCCATACAAATATTTCTCCCGGCCCGAGAATCGAACCTGGAACCTCTGCGTGGCAGTATGATAACCGTTCGGCTACGGAGGCAGTATATACCCAGAAATAGAGACGAAATAAGGGCCATACATTCCTGGTAAGTCATCACTGATACATCACTTATAAATATCAACTCTCGTTTGCACTGAAATATAGACAGCGCCAACAACTGACCTGTGTGTAGTATCTCTAAACATTGGTACAACGGAAACACCGGAAACGGTTATCAAAGAGTAGGTACTACAAAAATGGCAAAATGAGGACAGTTGGCATTTAAGATGACGTTACGTATTTTCGATTCCCGTGTTTGACATAAATCAATGTAGTGCTATCTCTTTTGGCTTACGAGGGCACGCAGTAGTTAAACAAAGACAATAAAATGTTTATGTTTTCACCGTCTAAATGCATCACATACATATAATGTCTGATTTATATATGTCAATATAACATGTCCTTCGGTTTTCACAGTCTAAGTAAGACTCGAAAAAATAAAAAGACGCATGATGCGAATGAAGCTTCATACTTGATATTGTCTCTTTATTTGAACGAGTAATTGTTTCAAATGGATGTCGAATGAAGAACGGGAGTGGATCCCCTGATACGAATCGGACGTAGTGCGTCGGCAGTCCTCTAGAGTTATTCGTTCTTGGTACCAGTAAAAATAAATTCTAAGCATTATATCTCATTGTAATATTCATAAGCAAGCAAGTTACACTAGGAATCGACATATTGATCAAACTTTACCACTCATTCATAAGACAGATACCCACGAGAAGGATTAATTAAGAACTCCAGGTGTTGCTTTTTTACAATGAAATATTTATTATTGTTTTAAGTAATATATGTCGATACAACCTGAAAAATCTAAACGGGTCACTACTGTGGATATTTGTCAACCAAGTACGCAAAAGCTGTATATACCTTTAGTACAAAGCTGTCGTTTCTTTCATACATGGCAATTTTTTTAAATCAACCAAAGTCTTATTGTGGATGTATATAATTATATATATTGCCCCTTAAATTATGAATTTATGACTTTATGAAGATGACTGTTAAAAACAGCTAGTATATTTTCATTCCTCGCATGTCTGTCACTACTTTTCATAAAAAATAGTACTATTATTTTTAACTGTGACGCAATTGAAAGAATGTTAATTTATTTGAACTTCTTTCTAAAAGACACTCTGGGTCTCAGATTATAAACTGCGCTAACAGCACGTTTTTACAGGACTAAGAATAATGCATCAACAAAATGTGAAATTAGGTAAAGTTTTTTTTAAGTAAGTGGTTTTACGTCTACGATGAAACGAGCTCACCAAGAAGCTGCCTCTAATCAGTCGCACCTTAAAGTACTCGGGACACATTCGCAGATAGGGATTTCTATTCCTGGGCTGTACAAGAAGCTGTACAAAAAGCGCTTAGTACGCCTCAAGGGAATAGTGACCAAGTAGGAATGATGTCTGCATGTCCGGTGGTGAAAGGGGACGGGCAATATGAACTGATGGAGCCCATAGGTACACACACCGAAAACTACTTGCAGAAAACCGATAGACAGGCAACTTTACGCCTGCGGGGTAAACTATGAATAAGAGCTTATAGAGCCTCTAGGTCATATTTCACTGAGTCATCCTACAGGTGCCTGCAGTACAGGTCCATGCAAAATCGGACTTGCGCTATGTACAGAGTTAAAAGCTGTCCATCTTTTTGGTTGTACTTTGCAGAAAATAAACCAATCTCGCGGTTTATAGTACATCAGTATAAGCGTTGTACTTTCATACATTTTTAAAGTTTTTTTAATTATTGGTATCAGTGACTAGTGACTGGACGAACAAGTTGTGCGCCTAGATCGTAACCGACACGCCTGTCTATAACAGTTCCAGTGCCACTAATTTACAAAGACCTGAGGGGCACTGCCACTACACCCCGACACATAACGACTCATCCGTAGAATAAAGATCTACGTGCAAGACTACTTGTTCTCAGGAGACAATACATTTTGTTCGTTCTTCTTCGCTGTGGATGTCAGATCCACCGTTGTTCGATTTTATATCTCCGAAACGGAATAAGATACATAAATTCTCGAAACATCTTTACATAGACCTTAGCTTGAATAACGAAATTATTCTCGTAACGTACTTATTCCCTTTCCGCTATATAATCACATCGGACTCTGTTCTTCGGATAAGTTGATAAGTTGACAAGACCCATTTGCCTATAATTTCACCAGCACCCTTACTATTCAATACCGGAACACTGTAACGCTCACATTACTTCTTGGTGGCAGAAATAGGTAAGGTGGCAGCAGTTCCCTGAACGAACTCAAAAACATGACAGAACAAAACAAACTTAGTAACGTCGACAGAATGGACAACACTAAATTTTATTATCACAGACATACATGACTAGCTCCCTATATCAACCAAATAGTTACCAAGTCTGACTTACAGCACCACCGCGCTATATTTCAAGATAAACACTTGTATCGGATAGCTAACGCATTGCCGACTACCCTTGATGTGTAGCCGATTCTCTGTGGATTATGCTTGGGGTTTGTAGACTTGCGACAATAATTGTCGCGACAAATACGTTGACAATTAATCGAATTCGTCTGGAATATTTTTGATTCAATAGTTTTCAAATATTCGTTTTATGAATTATTGTTTTTTTAATAAAATTATTTTCACGAAACCGGTAATGATTAGTTAATTATTGTCTTTGCAATGAGCTCGGTATATCGTGTAAAATTGTTATATTTGACACTATGCGTGGTGGAATTAATATAAATATCGATATGTAGAATACATGTGAACTTTTTGAAGTTTTGTTTTGGGATATATATATAGATATATATAAAAAGAAGACGCTAAATAACATCTATCTGGTAAATTGCGCTATGTATCATGTGCTACAGCTATTTTAGATAAATAAAACTAGCATTTCACTACTAGAAGCTTATAATTGCTTTGAAAAAAAATTATTTCAAATTTTAGCATCCGCGTTCAGAACCACATCATAACAACATAACACACCGTAAATACCTTTAAAGCTAGTCAATGAGACGTACTAAAGAACAAAAACAAAATAATCGCACGTCTGCGACTCCACACGTCCGATTCAATAACGATCGTCCAGATAAATGGTATGGGGAGCCATTACAATTTATGGTTGGTTTGCTTTATCTGCCGGACGACGTGTAACGTGATGCTAATAAAAGCTAAGATAACGTTTTTGCTACACAATGTAGAATGAGTTTTGGCATGTGTTGGCGTTTTTCTTTCTCTTCCTGTCTTTCTTTGTTTTACTAAGGCACTTATAAAGTGTGTTACTAAAAGTAGATATTTTTTTAAATACCAAGTCATAGGACGAAAAAATCGCGCGCCTGGTGCTAAGCGACAAGCCTGTCCGTAGCAGCTGCAGTGCTACTCACAGCTTTAAATCGCAAAAATCTGAGGAACGCTGCCACCGCGCCCGTCACCCTGAAACATTAGTTGACAAGTCACATGTGCCTGTAATTTCACCAGCACCATTATCCTTAAAAAATCGGAACGCAGTAATGCATATATTGCTGCATGGTAGTAGAAATATATAATATGGCAGTACTTCCTTAGACGAACTTCTTCACAAGGTTTTTTTTATGATACAAAGTGATGGTACGAACAAGTTGTGCGCCTGACGGCAAACGACACGCCTGTCCATAACAGTTTAATAGTTGCAGTTTCACAAGGTCTACTCCTACCAAATAAAATAATAGTATGGTGCAAAAAAAAATTCGTATAATCAATATAGACAAGAGGATAAGCTGCCGGTCACACTTCATTAAAGAAAACTTGCTCACCCTCACTTTCTTATATATATTAGTAATAAGATTTTTTGTTAAAAAAATATGCGCCTATCCCGTTTGTACGATACGCGAAAATGGGTCTACGCGAAATGTTAGCCTCCCAACTTCAAAATCAAATTAAATTCGCTCCTGTCCCTTTGCAATGGCGGTAAAAAAATTATAATAAAGTACAAGTAAAATAGTATAGAAAAATGTAAAGAATGAGAATTCCTAGGAAATCAAACTATTTTATGGGTCTAAATAGCGAATATTTGTTTTTTCAAACAAACCAACGTATTGGGCAAGTCATTCCCGTAGAAAGTCCCTTTGCAAGTCATTCCCATAGAAAAAATTGGTAATTCCTTCCTGACGCGATATTTACTGAATATCCGCAATTTAAATACAAAAAAGTTTCATTTCCTATAATATCAATCCCGAGAACCTAAGAACTCTATAAAAATAATTCTTATTATTAAAAAGCATCTATTCGTCGCAAGAGTTATTAAAATAAAATTATTTAATATTGATTAAATTTTTATTCAATTGATATTCAATTATTGTTTGTGAAATTACTCCACTAGTTTGTTATAATTATTAATATAAAGATCGAACACTCAGAAAAAACACTCAGAAAAAATTCCTTCGATCCGATCGGATTCGAACCGACGTCTTCTTGCATACCGTGTCAGACGCTATACCAACTAAGCCACGGAACGAACCAACGGACCTCACGAATTTTTCTATGTGCTTGCGTCGTGTCTTTGTACTTGGTCTTTAGACGACTTTTTAGTCGTAGCGCCATCTATGAGAAATCTTTAACAGAACGACGAACGAAAGAAGACGGTTCGAATCCAACCGGATCGAAGGAATTTTTTCTGAGTGTTTTTTCTGAGTCTTCGATCTTTGTATGAATAATTATATTTAATGTTGGTTTATCTATTTTTTTTACGCACACACTTATAGCCTCGCACTAGGGAAACCCTATATCCCTGGTTCCATGGACCATTCCATGGTTCTAAAATTCGTGGAATTACATCTATTTGCCAAGTTTGATTAAAAACCGTTACCGGAAAGTGGGCAAAACCGGATTCATCTACAAATTTGCAACTTTTAGGGTCGTATTCTAGAACTCTACTCAATGCTCAAGTCAGGATTTGAGTATGGTTTAAAGCACTCGAAATCATACTCAAGTCCCTCCCGTTAGGGTCGTGTCTCCAGTGCTTGTGTAGCCAGTGCAATCCTGACTTGAGCATTGAATAGAGTTCTAGAATACGACCCTTAGAGCTGGAATGTTTTCTTCAAATTTAAATGGGACCAATACTGAGGTACCTTCTTTCCAACAAAAAAAAGAATTATCAAAATTGGTTCACAATTGCCGAAGTTATCGCGTAACATACATAAAAAAATACAGTCGAATACAGGACCTTTTTTGAAGTAGATTAAAAATTATTAACAATGGGAATGCTGATGTAATGTGAATGT
Organism: Hyposmocoma kahamanoa; assembly: GCF_003589595.1. NCBI lineage: Eukaryota > Metazoa > Arthropoda > Insecta > Lepidoptera > Cosmopterigidae > Hyposmocoma > Hyposmocoma kahamanoa. The sequence continues at coordinate 5,839,824 of NW_020653731.1, forward strand.
TTAAATTCGTTTGTATTTTATATTGTAGACGTAAGTTGTTTTGTTATGAACAATTTACGATGATAGTAAATCTATTATGTTGCGAAACCGTACCAGGTTTTTAGGTACTAAAAATTTTTAAATGTACACCATATCTCTATCACGTGATTTCAGTAAATACCTTACAATTACTTAAAATACAGTTGATTTTTAAGGATTTAGACTACACTTAGAAGCATGAAAAGTACCTTTTTCGGAGTATCACAACGTAATATAATTAAGATCCAAAACCACAAAATCTGTTTAACAACTAGACAAACTAACATAGGTCATAGAATTATTATTATGTGGTAGTGGAAAAGCCATGTCAAGCAAAACCGACAAGCGAAGGGGGAAAAGATTCTCGAGTGACAAGCGGAAGACGTTCTATAGGACGGCACCTCAACAGATGTGATTAAAGATTAGCGAAGCACGTCTTCTTTTCAGAATTTCAGCGCGGTAAACGGAAATGTGAACGGTTGTACCTGATGTATAAGGATGTTATCTGAAAAGATATTCGAAATGGTTCAGCTCTCTTAGTAGGAGGTGTAGGCAGTGTATCAAAACGTGCTCAGGAAAAGGAGCAACTTTTGAACTGGACGAAAGTTCAAACCTAGATGATAAAAAAGACTATATACGAGCCCGAAGTCAAAATAATCTTTAGGAAATAAATCGTGTATATTTGTTTGTTTTTTTTTTCAAACAAACCAACGGTTCGGACCCTTTATAGGTCTCGTAGACACGGCTGAATTAATTATAATTGATTAAACTCTACTGCTCATTGAGTTCGTAGGTTTTCGCGATTGTTACACATAGGAAATGTAACTATTTATCCACAGGACAGGATGATAATGCTAAACATAACTGGTTGATGACTGTACCACATCAGTCAACTGTGACTTTGGGACCTCTAAAGAGCCCGAAACGTTGGTTTGTTTGAAAAAATAAATATACGCAATTTGAATCTGGAAAATTAGTTTCATTTCCTATCTGTAATAATCGCGAAAACCTAAGTACTCGATTCCCACAATGTGTTAATGCACTATAAATAAAGTAATTATAAATGATGCTTGTTGTGTATTCGTTCAAAGAAATTGTATTTTTTTTACAAATGTTAATATTTATTTGCAATGGTACAACTTTTTTATAAAAATAAAACCGGCCTCAAAAATTGGCAATTATAATTGAAACGCAAATCTTATGAGTTCAAACATAAGGTAGCTGTACACTTTTGAGGAGTTCCTCTCACCTGTCTGCGATTTCCACCATCAGATCAGCCAAGTTCTATTGAAATCGGTTAACGGAAAGTAGATGAAATTCAATAAATCAGATTCATCCCCTAATTTGCCACCCTTAGAGATGGAATATTTTCTTCAAATTTGAATGGGATAGCTAAATACTAGGGCTAGCTACCCTCTATCCAAAAAAAGAAGAACCATTAAAATCGGTTCAGAAATGTGCGAGTAACCTACACACTTCGTGGTCGAACGGTTACCATTGGTCTGCCGCGCAAAACATGCTGAACAAAATATTATTAATCGTCGATACGTGAGGTAGTATCTAATTAGTATCGAATTCTAATTTTCCCGTACTAATACGGGTTCATTTCGCTTGGGTTGAACGACAGGGACTTTATTTCAGAATTTATTTTTTTACAAACGAAATTAAAACTCTTTCAAAAATGTACATCGTATACTATTCAGTTCAGTTGACATAAATAATATCATTGGTATACCTGTATCTGTATGTAAAGTACCTATTGAATGCAGCGGTTTTCTTGTAAAATTTCGAGGTAAGTTTGCGTTTTTTTTCTATCGTAAAGATTTTTAGGCATCGTGTTTTTATACCGTATAGTAATCAGTGTATATTCTCAATTTTACTACACATTTTTTCCAAGGTTACTGACTCAACACTTTCACTGTTACGCGGAGTCAACCAAAGCCATTTGAGATTGTATTTAACATTAATTTTTTGCTTGTATGCTACGCGATTACTCCGAAAAAATAAAATATTTTACTAATTAATTGAGAACCTCCCTCTATTTTAAAGTCCATTAAAAAGTAAACTTCGCTGACCTGAAATGCGAGAAATGTAATAATTAAACATATTGTGGCACGATAGCTGGCTACATGAATTGGATGTTTTGCGTTACTCTACACACAATGGTAACTGGAGGAACAAGTCGAAAGGCTAAATTTGTCAAACACATTGACAACACCTAAACGACTTGTTTGCTAATAAAATATCTGATGCGAAAATAAATCAGGAGCGCTGTTATTTTAAATTTATTTGAAAGTAATTTGGCATGCGTATGTTTTATTTCTAAATTTATTTAAGAAGTGACAGTCAATTTGGAATAAATTCAAGCAAAATGACGGAACGTGTACATTGTGTAGGAAATGTACCATATTAATTCTGTAATAATAGACCTTCGGAATGTGTAATAATGCTGGGATTTGTCTTAAATTTTTTTGTTATATTTAACAGTCCTCGACTGATTTATTTATTTAATCTATCTATCTATTAACTGCCTCCTATTTAACTGCCTTGGTGGCTGAACGGTTACCATGTTGGTCTGTCATGTTGGTGATGTCCCGGGTTCGACCCGGGCAACATTTATTACTCTCGTGAGTTAGGGTATAATTTGTGGTTGTCTATGTTTAGTGTCCATGATACCTGCGACACAGAGTTTCCCTAGTGCGGGGTTATATTGAGTGTATGCGTTATTACATGCTAATTTGGATAAGTGCTATATAAAGCTCTTCAAACGTTATGTTACAATTGCCCAACACTCTTTGTAAATGATATTTGGTCGACTTTACACCAGCTTCCCATAAACCTCCGAAATGTGGCGAATAAGCTGGAATAAGACAGAAATTTATTTCTTGATTGGCGACCTCAGACGACAGCAAATCACAATTATTTTTTGAGTTTGGGTATAATTTGTGGTTGTCTATGTGTGTGTCCATAGCACCGGCGATACAAGCTTTCCCCGAAAAAGATTACTTCCATATGCCTAGATTCACCAGCATCGTTATCATCAAAATTGAAACGCAGTAATGCTCATATTACTGCTTGACGGCAGAAATAGGAATGAGGATAGTATTTCCTTGATCGAACTCGTTGACAACGAGCTCTGCTACTGCTAATATTATCAGGGATGAATAAATATTATTACAGCAATATATGCACTGTTTGTAAATATCTAAACAAACAAGACAAAATGTGGATAGTCTTGTATTTTTTTCACTTTTTTTTTTTAATTTCATTTCATAATATTTGTTCGAGGAGCCGCTCGCCAGAACTGTCTCGACTACGTGTTTGTCTAGGTGCTTTTTCTACATGCCCTTGTACGACAAAGGAAATACCTAACCATGTCATTTTTATTCTTAACCACTTGTGTCTTTTTGGTGTCTGTTTATTACTGATAGTGAAGGTACACGTTTTGGAGCTCAAAAAAATAGTGCAGAGGACTACTCTGATGTCATCCACCGTGTTATACGACAAGGAGCCTAGTACGAGATTAAAGACAGGTGGACTTACATTATTATACATTTTGTACGATCACCCAAAAGGAAATACAATCCACTTCTATAGAATCACCGAAATCACAGTGATTAGGTATTATTTTAGTGGCAGAAGAGCTCCTTGTGAAGAGTTCCTCCAAAAAGTATTGGTACCTTACCTATTTCTGTCTGTTTCTGTTTCGGTTTCTACAATGTCAGCCTGACTGTGTTCCGGTTTTGAAGGGTAAGGGTGCTGGTGAGATTACATGCACATGGGACTTGTTGACATGTCTTAAGGGCAGTGGTAGTGCCCTTCAGATCTTTGCAATTTAAAGCTGTAACTGTTTTGGACAGCCGTGTAGCTTACTATCAGGCACGTGACTTGTTCGTCCCATCACTTGATGTTATAAAAGAGAAAGTTTAATAATAAGTGGAATTGGAGATAGTTTTAGTTCAGAGAAAAGTTTCAGCTTGATAAAAAATTATACTACGTTTGTTTTTAAGTCCCTTTCTATAACATCGGGGTACTTGGTAATCACGAAACACGCGGAACCCGTGCTGTAAGTAGAACCATTAATCTACTGACTGCAATGCGGATTTGTCGGCATTTTATTCGCTTGGTTCCAGGAACAATCGATGTATTTCAAATTATGTAGCTACAACGATAAGTCTTTTGTTCAATTTGCTATTCGAAATTTTACACATTTATTTCTAAAACTAATATTTATTACGTCAAAATGTTATTATTTTTGTTATGTTTGTACATTTTCGATGAACTGTTCCATGCTATTGTGTTAGGACACGTGATAAACTTCACATTTTTTGTGTTTTTCTTATGGTTATTTACCATAGTGTTTCCCGTTAGTCATATTGATGATCGGACTGGTCTGGCCAATGAGACTTTTGTTCCCATTGTCTTGATTTATATGACTACTGACAATTCATCAGGATGACATAGAAAAATGTATAATCACGATTTAAACAGTTTAACATTGGTTATTTTTGGAAATGAATATTGAATCATTGCTTTTTACATTTTTCCTACCTATATAATTTCTATCAATTCAATTATTAATCCTTGTGAAAGAGTTTGTCCAGGAAAGTACTGCCACCTTACCTATTTCTGCCGCCAAGCAGTGAGCATTACTGTGTTCCGGTTTTGAAGGGTAAGGGTGCTAGCGAAGTTACAGGCACATGGGACTTGTCAACTTGTCTCAGGGTGTCGGGCGCGGTGGCAGTGCCCCTCAGATCTTTATGACTTAAAGCTCTGAGTGGCATTGCAACGATTAAGGACAGGCGTGTCGCTTACCACCACGTACACGACTTGTTTGTCATATTATAAACAAGAAGTTTCGTTTTCTGTGTGTGACAATAGCAAAAACCTAAGAACTCGATAATCTTTATTTCGTTAGGTAATTGATTAAACTCTACTTTCTAAGTTACAGGCACGTGGGACTTGTCAACTTCATTCATTTATTGTGTGAATTTGGTGAACGTTACGGTCTTGTGAACATAATTACAGTGTGACAGGCGCAGTGGCAATGCCACTGAAATCTTTGCGATTTAAGTGGCATGCCACGACTTGTTCGTCGCGTCACTTGATATTATAAAAAAAGAAACTTGCTTGACAAATCTTTTCTCCGTAATTTATTGCGGTTACCGTACTCGATACTGAGTGTACCCTACTGCTTATTACGTCGCGTCGTGAAAGCATAGCGCTGATTTAAATAATATTATTAGTTAAGAGGATTGCGAAACGCTCCAGTACCAGAGCGCAATTAGGTATTGTGAAAAATATCCACCATCGCGACAACACATTTCCCCTGGGCGTACAGAAAAAAAAATTAAAACTGGGCGTTCGGATACAAAAAATAAAAACTGGGCGCACGCATACAACTAATACAAAATTGGGCGCACGAATACAACAAATACTAACTTATGTAGGCGTGCAATGCTTAACCGTCAGGTGAGTTAAAGGTCAAATGCACAAATTAAAAACTTACCTTTGGTTTAATAAAGCCATATGTGGTCATACGTCAAATGAGTTTTTATCCACGAAAGTATATGAAACGCATATCGCAATATATATTCGTAGAAAGGGTGAAAGTGCCATTTCGAAAGGTTTTTGGGGATAATATTTTTGGTTATGACGACGTTTTGAAAATATTTACGCCGTTTTAAAATTCAGTTTCGGCTTTAATTAAGTTCAAGTTTTAAAATTGAATTTAAAACGATACGTAAATATTTTAAAACACCCACGACATATGATATTTTACAACTCTCCGATTTAAACATAAATATAATAATAATAATAAATAACGCACACACTCAGCATAGCCGCACTAGGGAAACCCTATGTCGCCAGTGCCATGGACACACACATAGACAACCGCAAATTACATCCAAACTCACGAGAGAAATAAATGTAGGCCATACAAATATTTCCCCCGGCCCGGGAATCGAACCTGTGACCTCTGCGTGGCAGTCCGGCGTGGTAACCATTCGGCCACGGAGGCGGTTATCGACTAATTGTAATTTTGCTGACGTGGCCTTTTTACAGAAAGGGCAAATTTATAAAATTAAAAATTCTAAAAAAAATTTTTCGTATATTCATCCTTAAGGGTTAGTAGCAGTACACTTAAAATAGGACTAGTATTGTATTACATATAAACATGCTTTTTATTTACATTAATATGCACTGGAGTCCAGTACTCATGAGAAGAACGCTAGACCCTGAACGCGATAACATTCAGGAGGCCATTACCGCTGCCACGCTGTTAATTCTGCGCATTAGGCAAGCCGCTCTTTTTCGCATAACAGCTTGAAAACTATCAACACGAGTGTCAGCGAACCTTTCCCGACACACGTGGCAGTAGCCACAGCTTCCGGAATGTATTATGATTTATCAACAAACAGAACTACACGGAATCGAGACGCGACGGCGACAGACTATATATCAAGTTACAGGTGTCATTTTACTCGAGAAGCATCGAGTTCTTAGCTTTAAGCGATGGCTACACATAGAAAAACGACTATATATTTTTAATCTAAATCGTGTAGATTTGTTTTTTCAAACAAACCAGCGTTACCGGCTCTATTACAGGTTCCATGATCACGGCTGACTGAGATGATTAAGTCGTCAACCAGTATTGTCTAATATTAATTTAAATTATATTTCACTTTTTAACCAACTTCAAAAAAGGAGGAGGTTCTCAATTTGACCTCATGTTTTTTGTATGTATATTACGCGTGAACTGATTTTGATGATTCTTTTTTGTTGGAAACAGGATACCTCAGAACTGCTCCCATTTAAATTTGAAGAAAATGTTCTACCTCTAAGGGTGGCAAACTAGGGGATGAATGACTTATGAGGTAGGTTTTATAGTACTCTGTACTGAGATTATTGTAACTACACCTATCAAAAGTGTCTAGGGACCAAACACGCATTTGCCAATTACTGAAAACGAGGTTTTTTTAATTATTTTTTTAACACCAATTTCGTAATTTAAAAAATAAATAACCAGATAAATAATTTAATTAGATATTTTTATTTGACTTTATAAGGGTAATGAAATATTTAAAAAAAACACCTTGATCCTTAGACCTTTTTGATATGTGTTTGTTCACAATTGCTAAAACAATTTAAAAATAGATTGGTAGCAGTAGAGGTCCTTACGAAAGAGTCCGTTCTGGGAAGTATAATAGGTACTTACCTACTTCAACCGCCAAGCAGTAATGTGAGCATAGCTGTGTTCTAGTTTTGAAGGGGTGCTAGTGAAATTACAGGCACATGGGACTTGTTGACAACTTACGTCTCAAGGTGGCGACTGGCGCAGTGGCAGTGCCCCTCAGATCTTTGCGATTTCAAACTCTAAATGACACTAGAACTACTACCGACAGGCGTGTCACTTATCACCAGGTATATGATTTGTTCGTCCCGTTACTTGGTATCGTAATAATATAACGTTGAAATTGGTTACCGAAAAGTGCGCGTAAACTGATTCATCCCCTAGTTTGCCACCCTTCCAGGTGGAATATTTTCTTCAAATTTAAATGGGACCAATACTGAGGTACCCTCTTCCTAACAAAAAAAAGAATCATTAAAATCGGTTCCCAAATTATCGAGTTAGCGTTAGCGCGTGATATACATAAAAAAAGCAGTCGAATTGCAAACCTCTCCTTTTTTTGAAGTCGGTCGAAACATAATTTCTTAATATTTATTTATTTACGTTATTCTCAATAACATCAGCTATAAAAATAAATAAATATTTTCTACAAAATTTACCCTAATATGCTTTCATCCATAACAGACGTCTGTGAAATGAATTTTAAAACAGTTACATTATTTATTTACTTAACATCCAATAGCCCCTTCCATCGTATTGAGAAAACTAACATAGACAAAATAAATTAATACTTATTACGGCAACCCTAATCGAAATGGGGTATACTAACAACAGTTGACATTTAGGGTGCGAGGTTAAAATTCCCTATAGAGCAAGGTATTTCATATGTGGCTACCCTTTCTGCATAGTTTTCTAACCACTGTAACTTGACCTGCCCGTGTTTGTACTTATTGAAGAAACGTGTAATATAGGCAGAGTTGTAACAAAACTGGTAAAGTACCATTGCAAGGTGATCCATAGGAATATGTAGGATTACTTGAATAGGTATATTCCGTAAGAGATCTAAGTTAACTGGTTCGTGTCCCCTTGAATCAACAGAATATTATATTACTTATCACAATATGAAGGAATCGAGTATGTAGATTTTGTTTTATTTGGTTACTTGTAAAAAATGGGTTGTTCAGTGTATTTCTTTTTATATTAGGTCGCATGTCGCATATCTGACAATACTTGTTATCGGGTTAACCTTTCTTTTCGGTGTCATCATCAGTCACTTGCTAATCAGGGAGTGATCACGGATCTTTCAAAACAATTATGATTTTCAAAGACAAAGAAAAATTTATGTATCGGTAAAGTTCTATTTCTTTCTTTATTTTATAATATCAAGTGGACGGGACGAATAAGTCGTGTGCCTAGTGGTAAGCTACACGCCTGTCCATAACAGTTGAAGTGCCACTCAGAGCTTTAAATCGCAAAGACCTGAGACCTGTGGTTGTTATAATTGACCGGGCAATGAAAATAATAATAATAATAATTACGTGGTCTCATCGACTTCACCATGGGGTACTATAGATATAGAAGAAAAGGGGAGATATGGTATGGGGGTGTGATTCGTGTCGCCTCGATATGATCAAAATGATCATATCGAGGTGACACGCCTACAAACATCGTCACAGTGACATGGCGAACGTTGTACATACAAGATCTCTCGTAAAACGTGAAAATGCCAAGTTGTAGCGATACACCTTGTAAAAACTGGAGTGGAAACAAAAATTTTAAAACCAGTGAGATAACATTCACCTGCTATTTGCATTTTTAGTAACTACTTCTATTATGTTTTCTTTTTGTCGCCATAGAAATTTCTAGACTCAAATATATGATGTTCATTTACTATGACTGATGTTTATCGACAGTAAATTTTTACTGAAATGTTTGAGTTTCTTACTATGATTTTTGTAATTAAAGTCCCTAAAATATCGAAGCGAAAAGCATTCACGTTAAATTGATTTCTTTTATTTTATTATTATTATTATTATTGATAAACATTTTATTTCGAGTAACTTTAACACAACTCATATTTCGGACAACTGTTTCAATTTCATGTCAATTTGCATGTTGCTGTTGCTTGAAGAAAAATATATGTGTATTATTGTTTCAGATATTTAAGATATTTTAATTCCATTATACTCGTAGATTAAGCGTAGAGATTTTTAATTTCTAAGTTTTTCCAATGAGTTTAAAATAAAAGAAGGTTGAAGCTGCAGGAAAATCGAAAGACTGGTTTTCTTATTACTATTTCTGACTTTGTTTAAATTTCCATAACAAATGCATTTAAAAAATAAATAAAATAAAATCGGCTTTATTTTACATGTGCATGCAAAATAAAATAGTAACAATTATAGAAAATTACATAAGTCCTTCACAAAAAACAACATAATTTAATTTATTAAATTCGTTGATGGTTCGAGTTTACTCTTGACAATGACGCTTCACCAACCCGTGGTATGTAAAATGGAATATTTTTTTAAAACTACAAACAACCACATGGTTTCTAACTATCGATTAGGTAGGACCACACCCTCGTTGAGTAGCGTCAGTTTAAGATTAATAGGGTTAACAATTCACGGAGCGGTTTCCATCCGCGCCCACCGGTGCTGCTAGACAGCGGTTTTATTTCAATGCTCACGACCCTGCAAGTTTGTGCGGGCACGAAAACGTTGCGATTGCGGAACGGACCGCGAAGTTAGTGGGAGTTAATTGCAAGTCGCGCGGTCAATAGAGAACTCACCCCGCGTGCGCCTGCACCACATTGCGCCTGAAACAACTGCCAAAGTGTGCGAGCGACGATGGCTGCCAAGCGCGCAGGTGATCGCGTCTTGCGCGGCTCTATTAGTACCCCGCCGCAGCAACCGCGGGCAACCGTCACCACTAGAGGCGTAAAACGCGCCGCAAAATGTGCTACTAATTTTACACACTGAACTGTTACATACTACAGACGCCACGGTCCAGCAGCAGACGCGGGTGAAAACCGCTCCGTGAGATCTTAGTGTAACGAAAAGTGAGTTTCAGCGCTATTTAACGTGTAATAGTTAGCTATTATATACTAGTAGCATCTTTACTAAAACGCCTCCTGATGGTGAATGGCTGAACCAGGATGAAAAAAATACTGCAATATTGTAATATATACGAAATGAAACTATTTTTCCGGATTTAAATCGCGTATATTTGTTTTTTCAAACAAACCGACGTTTCGGGCCCTTTACAGGTCCCATGGTCACGGTTGACTGAGGTTGCAGTCTTCAACCAGTTGTCTAACATTAATGCAAACCACCCTATTTTTTCACTATAGTTACAATAGTTATT